>NW_026562464.1:142500-330000 GCF_027474105.1 Poeciliopsis prolifica | reverse complement strand
ATTTTAGCTTTAGACAAAGATAATCAAATAATTTCATTTATCTATTACTCAACATTCTCGCTGAACATTAATAAGAACACAGGGAGACAGTGAAATCTTCTCATGCAATCTTAGAATAGAACGGAGAACTCTGCCCAGGGACATCACCTCATCTCTGTTTCCAGGCCAGTTCTGACGTGCTTCTCTACAACTGCATGTTTTATTTCATTGAGGCATAACTTAATTACAAACGTTTGCATAGTAGGACTGGAAAACAGAATACACATTTTCAAGGTGCTGTCTGTGCTTCTCCTGAGGTTATAAAAACACAATTGTTTGTTGTCTCTCTGGGCCATAAACCTTCAGCTCTCGTGTCCTTCTGGGTCATCATAAAACAAGAGTTTCTCGGGACATCTAGTCTTTGATCCACTTTCCTGCTAGGTGTCAACTCTTTCCCCTGGCTGGCATCTGTCCTGTCAGGGCAGTTGTGACTGCAGGCATTCTGCTTCTCAAATTGACCCGCTTCCTGCTGCTCCAGAGACAAAAGAACCTGCATCCCCAAGCAGACAAACATCTCTTAATCCTTAAAATCTCCTAATATTTAATATTTCAATTTGTATTTTTCTAAAACCCAACACAAAGGCAAACCAATCTAAAGCAATCTGGCTAATGGAAAAAAGTTGCTAATCCAGTTATGTCCGAATTATTCATATTCCTGACAACAGAGTTGGGAGTTAGGAGTTACTTTTACTTAAGTAATTTATTATGAACTGTCACTACTCTTGCTTGAGTAAAATTTCTGTATTATCTACCCATTGTAAGTAACTTCACTGAATGATGAACACACATGTTTTAACCAGAATTTCACCAGAGTCTCACACGCACACCTGCAGACTTTGTTATATTGAAAGAAACTGATTTGGGGAAAAAAAAAAACGCGTTTTCTTTTTTGGCCTGATTTTGTTATTTTGTAATTATGTTATTTGTATGAATAACTTTGGTCTTTAAAATACCAATATTGCCACACAACTTTATTTTTTTAAATATTAAATGGTAATTTAATATTTTAATATTTAAGTCTTTAACTCTGGTAAGTTATTCAGTACCAGAGTCGCCTTTTTTACCAAATACTTTCTTACTCTTATTTGAGTAATTTTTGAACGGCTCCTTTTTACTTGAGTAAAAATATGTTGAAGTCGAAGTCAACAAGACTAAAATGGTGGCCATGTTGGTTACTATGCTGTAACCAACATGGCCACTAATAACTATTTTAAGCACTGTGTTCTATAGAAACCTTCTTGGTTTCTTGGTCTATGCAGGACTGGAAGGATCACCAGCATTTATGCTGTCAGTCGTCAGGCAGCGTCGCTGTTCCGGAGGTGGAGCCAATCACAGCCATCGACATGGACAAAGTGAAATGAAGGCGCAGCTAGCTGCACTGCTGCTTCTCCTCTCCTCTTCAGCTGCTCTGGGTGCAACAGTTACAACACTTTCTCCCATCACTTTATCACATTATCACAGCGGCAACTAGTGCTTATGAGAGGAACTGCATCTGAGCAAACTGAGCAATAGTTAAAGTTCAGTAGATAACTGTAATATTGGAGCTCAGTACTTGGTATACCATGCTGTGTGGCAAAGTTGTCAAATCAAACTCTGAATATAACTAGATGTCTATTTTTTTATGATCTAGTTTGTTGGATTTTTATTCGTTATCACACTGCTTTTATTTAGGGTCTTTCAGTTCATTCTGCTAACTTGTTGCCATTTTGACTCTTCATGAAGATATCTGCCTCTCTACCACCAGCCCTGGTAAAATGAGAATGAGATGCATCAAAGACAAAAGTTCTCTCACATATGTTACAGTAGCCAGGTGCTGAAAACTGAAAATATAATAATCTCAAATGAGGAAAAACAAGTCTTTGTCACAGGTTTTTGTGAGGTTTTTTCCTCTTTTCTTTCTCCTGAAATATTTTTATTTCATTAAGTCAAGTTTGTTTGCAAAGCACATTTCAGTAACAACGTGGTTCAAAATGCTTTTACATGAAAGTGATAAAGAAAACACAAAGAATCAACACATAATACATCGAAGCGGCAAAATGAAGAGAATTAATAAAAAGTTGCAGTCTGGACAAGAATTGATCTATGTTTGTGGTTTTATTATCCATACTGTATTTTAATTGAATTTTGAAATATGTAGTTTTGATTTGTAATCACCTGTGTTGCTGCCAGCCTTAGTCAGGTCGGTCTTGAAAAAGAAATGTTTAATCTTAGGACATACTTTGTTAAATACTTATTAATCAAAAGCAAATCGCTCACTGTTTCAGCAGGTGTGCAGTTTTCTGGAAGACCGACTTTGTAACTGCCTTTATGTGGCTCAGAGGTCAGAGTTCATCATTACACCCAGTTTTCAACTTATCTCTATTTTCCAGCTGTAATAACTGCAGCTGTGCGTTAACGCTAGATCGTTCCTCTTTAGATACAAAGATAACTTCAGGTTTTTTTCTGTTCTAACCATCTGCTAAACTTTGAACTGTTTCATAGTCTTTGAATTGGTTACATTGTAACGTAGAAAGGTGTGTCATCTGCTTCCATAAAGTAAGTAATTTTACTACATAATATAAACTAATGTAGATTTTAAATATGAGATTTTATTAATGATGAGAAAGTAGTAGTTACATTGGCAGAATATTTCACTTAAAATATATTATCCCATATTATAAGTGAAATAATCTGCAAATTGAACTAGTACTTATTCACACATGTTAAAGAGTTACTGACTTAAGACAAGCTCCCATTTCTTTCAGAAACGTTACTTTTAAGTAGTTTTGTCTTATTTCAAGATATTTTCACAAGAAATCAGACCAAAAATATCTGGTAAGATTTTGTGTTTTTGCAGATATTTACACATGCTAAAACTTTGCTAGTCTATTTTTTCATTTTGTTCTGTCGGTCGAGGAACTTTTGCCGTCTCTCAACAGGAATCTCATCGAGGCTTATGCCGTGATTACTGGCCCTGGAAAGAACAAAGAAACCGGTCAGGTGTTCAACCACAATTTCTTGGATTTTTCCATTTGTTTTCATTAAAATTGTTATAATTACCAATAGCATTCTTAATAATATTGCCTAGTGACTAATTATAATAAGTATAATAAATCAGTAAGAGTCAATGTGATTAAAAAATATGTTCATGACAAAGACTAGAAATGGACCTATCCATTTTTTTTTTTTCCAATTCAGCAAATATACTAAAAGATGGTTCATTTGTGGTGTTCTTACCCTCCAGCAAGATCTGGGGGAAGAGGAAGAGGTTTATTGAAACCCTCTCGACCCATCAACCAGTATGTGTCCTCTGTCCCCTTTACCTTCAAAACACAGGAGGGTACAAGAAAAACACTGCATTGCTGGGCAAACTGCTGACTCCTTCAAAAGAATTCATTAAATCCAACTTCTGTCAAAGCAAATATCTAAGCAGGCGGGTATACCTGTGCCTTTCTGGTGTCTATGAGATATCCCACTTTCAGACTGGTCAGAACCTTGACAGTACTAAGGCTGATGTGGATCCTGTAAGCTGAAAAAACCCCACAAGTATAAAGCAAGTTGTGTGAAGAGTTGTTTCAGATGAAACTAAGTGGTAGAGCTTGGCATGCTAGATTTTGCCACAAAAGACAGCAAAACAGGACAAGCAATCCAACAGAAACATTGTGACCTCGACAATCATAACAATGAGAAGGATAACAAGTGGTGGAGGTTTTCACAGAGTGGTGAAGCAACAAAAATCTGCTTCTGAATGTGGATCAGTCTAAGCAACTGGTGATCGCCTTCATTAGGAAACAATCACGTTCAACACGTCAGCAAGTAGAGTTGCGTCCAGCACAGAATATTCCTGGTAATTCATGTGATGAAAGATCTGTCCTGGTCTGCTCTAATCCTCTGGTTCAGACCTCATTTTGAGGAAGCTGAGAAGATTCCATCTGAAGCTGCATTTTCATTACAATGTGAGAAAATCTCTGTCCATGTTCTGCTAATGTCGAAAAAACACAAGAAATCAGACCAAAAATGGCGGTGTTTCCATTAAACAAGAAATGAAATTAAAATCACATGTGAAGGAGATAGTTCATTCAATAAATTGTTAAGAAACATAGCAGTTAGGGTTAGGGAAACAGTTTTTTTTAATAATTCAAAAGAGCTATGAATTCAGCACTTTGGAATGGCACACAACCTTTTCTGAACTGAGTGAAACAGTGAGAGCTCTGGTGGAGCCAGATACCTGAAAAAACAAACACAAACATCCTCCTCCTATCACTTCCTATCGTCTTCTTCATTGTTCCTGTCAATAGTAACGCCTAGCTGTTGATTATGTAACGTGTGTAATGTGAGAAAGTGTTTCCATTGCAGTTCTGCAAAATACATCTATTCTGATACAGCCAAAAATAACCACCTCAATCTAATGCGAAAACATTTTGCCACAAAACGGGAGGTTTCTTTTAAATTGGTGTTTCCATTAAGCAATTTATTTCTGTAATATCAGTTTGTGCAGTTTTACAGATAACGGTAACGCAGCTTGAAAGAAGACTGAAATGCAGGTCAAAGAGGTTTTCTGGAAGTTTCTTTCCATCCACCACATTATAGAAATCGATTTATTAACCAAACTGCACTGAGATTACTTTAAATATGTTTTTTGTGAGGTGAGCAACTGAATTTTAGGTCTGCATTGTGATTTTGAGGTAGTGCTAAATCTCAAATCTGAAATAGAAAAATCTGCAGAAATTTTGGTTAGAACTTAATATTTCTGTCAAGAAACGCATGTAGGAGACTGTAGGGTCCACGTTGTCATTAATGAGTGACTGGAGAACTGATCAGATATAATGTGTCATTTTGCTGTAATGTAAAAACTAAACAGAAAAAGTATAGTCTACTGAAAGTAGATCAATAGGATAGAGTTAATAATTGATGCATGTGCAGGAATTCATGCAGTTTGTCATATTGAAGATATCTGTAAATCAACCAAAACAGAATCTATATCTTTATTTCCTTGTTTGGGGAATATTAACAACAAAGTTTTATTTTATTGTAAATGATCAGGAAAAGAAAGATAATATAATTCTCACATTTTTTTGATTGTTTTTGTTCCATGTTTTTGTTCATACTTACGCAGGCCGCTGGCCTCCATGTGGGAGGCTGTGGTCACCGTATCTCCAAACAGACAGTACCTGGGCATGGTCAGTCCCACCACACCTGCAACCACAGGTCCTGAACACATCCACCATGAGAGAGGCTGCTTGAGAAATACTTCATTCTTGTTTTTCATGATGGTCTCTCACATAAGGTATGTTATCGCATGAAGGAAAGGATTGAGAATTTAAAGCTTGCTAATACAGGATGGGTTTAAAGGGACACTATAATGTCTTTTTCAGGCACTTGGTGCCATAGCACAGTCAAGTAGTCATGTAAATTTCCGTAATAAATAAAAATGTATGTATATGAAGTATGACTTAAAATAAATTTGAGTTTGCAATTTAATGCCTTGAAATTGGGCTTCTGTCTCTTTAAAAACTCCTGCTCTTTCTGAAAGTCTGCCTTCAGGAAGTGATCACAACATGGCTCCTCTGTTAACCCTGTAACAATGTTTTTACCAGGGTTACTTTGAGAAGTAGCTTAAATAATGAGCTCAGCTGATGACCAGGTGTTTGCTAAATGCTGCTGCTAGTCTGAAGGAGCTGAGTGGGGAGTGGTGGGGGAAGGCCTGCTCTGTGAAGGGGAGTTTGGAAACTGCAGCTCAGGGAAAGAGCTTTGTCCTCAAAGGAGGCATTAGGCAAAATGATTGCCATGGAAATTAAAGGATTTCTCAAACAAGAATCAAAGTAACACTCTATAAGTATGTATTTTATGAGGCAATAGCTTTATAACATGATGTAAAGCTCAAAAAAGTCCATTTTAAATAACACTGTCCCTTTTAATAATTGGTTGGAACAGATGAATAAGTTTAAAAGGTGATACTGTACCTGAGTGCAGTCCAATGCGTATTTTCACTTTGATTTCAGGCATGTGTTTGATCTTAAATGCTCCTATTGAATGAAGGATGTCAAGCGACATGTTTGACACTTCAGCCGCGTGCCGATTTCCATTTCTGTTAGGAACCCCTGAAGCCACCATGTAAGCGTCCCCAATAGTCTCCACCTGAACATAAACACATCATTACATTTAGTTAGTTACTTAAGTTAATAATCCTCTTGGTCATTTCAAAGCGAGATTTACACTACCAAATCCTGTCTGGTGTGATGAGTGAATAGAAATACATGCTTACTTTGTAGACATCGTGAGTAGCAATGATGGCATCAAACATGGTATAAAGGTCATTCAGCAAGTCAACGACCTACAAAAACACAATTTCAGTATTAAACAGTCAAAATTGTCCAACCTAGCAGTTACTTCAGCCATTTTCACCTCAATGGGTTCACTTAGAGCTGAAATGGTTGTAAATCCGACGATGTCGCTGAAGTAAAGTGTGCAGTCTGAATAGTGTTCAGGCTGAACAGGCTTCCCCTTCTTCAAAGCCTGAGCCACAGATCTGAAACATCCAGTGAGACACAGCTTAACCCATGTCAACATATGCTTACAACAGGAACAGACACTACAAAGAAATCTCCTTTCATTGGACTGGCATATGGAAAGACAGCAATATAAATGAAATATTGTAATTTCATTTCACAAGCGTAAAGGATAAAGAGTAAAAATCCAGATGATATTTGACTAAAAAAAAAGTCTAGCTCATTTGCTGAACATCCTACTGATGTTTAACTGATTGACCTGTTGACCTTTCAACTTGCATTAATATCTTCAAAGCAAAAGCAGCACAAATGAAAAAACTTGCAGCACAAACATAGTCAAGTTTTGTCTGATCCGAAGATGGGGGGGTCAGGGAGTGGCTGGCTGACTGTTCATGACTTATGGAAACATTTATTAATTTTTTTAGTATTTTTAATCATCCAGCAATAATAGATTATTGATTACAGGAATAACAGCAAATGTGGCCTTTTTCACCCCCTTTCCATTCATCCCCACATTGTTGCAAAAAAAAAAGTAATAAAATGCAAAAAAAAAAAAAAAACAATTCAATAAAACCACCAATAATAATACAGCTGAAATATTATGAGCACAAATTTATTAATATCTTTAAAATGATATTGGCATCAGTTTTGGGGGGAAGGCAAATGTTACTCAGGCAGCTATAATACTGAGAAAAGCATGCTCTGTCACTGATTGATGTATAGATCAATCAGTAAACCAAAAAAACGCTCAAAAATAATTATCGTTCAGATTTAAATCACTCAGTTTGAGTCAGCAACCAAACTTAAATAATTAATTGTTCAAATATTCCTTTGTTTTTTGTTTTTTGTCTTTTCTTAGATTTTTACTTGGTTTAAACATTCAATAAAGTCAAAAACTCTCGCTAGACAGTTCTGACGTTGTGCGTCTTCCTTGCTGATTGCGCCGCTGAGCGCCAGTGGACACGCCCCCTTTAATCACTAGCAAACTGTGACAGAGCAAACTGTGACGTTTTTCATTCAGTGTCTGATGAACATGTTTTCCGCAGCTGGCTTGAAATTCCCCACATCACTCTAAACTCTCACATATTGATGAGAAAACAGACTGAAATATGACTGAAGAGGAAAATTTTAAAGATATTCATAACATCACGTTGTAAAATTTGGCTTGATTAAAGCAGAACTCACAAATGCACTCAAGGGGGATCTTGTCACAGGAAATCAGGTAAAATGTGTTACATAATTTAATTTGATAAGAACATAAATATCCACGGAGAACTGCAGCTGCACGGATATACCATGGCTCATCATATTCTCACTGTTTTGCATTGGCATGGCCTTAATTTGTGGCTTTGCCGTCGCCACAGGAGGTGCATCCCGCCTCGTCTCTGGATATGATAGTTACGGCAACACATGTGGCCGGAATAACACCAACAAGAAGAAATTTGTAGACTTTTTGAAACAATTTTTTTTTAGAAAACCACAATATTAAGAATCCTGATGTATAGATCAATCAGTAAACCAAAAAAACGCTCAAAAATAATTATCGTTCAGATTTAAATCACTCAGTTTGAGTCAGCAACCAAACTTAAATAATTAATTGTTCAAATATTCCTGTTCTTTTTTTATGAGAATTTTGTCCTTAAAAGAGTCCCATATCCTCAGAAATATAAAATGTCCTGGAAGCGTTTCTCCTTTTAATCCAAAGTCTCAATTCAAAATGAAAAAAACATCCAAAATCTCAACCCCCCCAAAACAGCTGAGAAAAAAAAATGATACCACCAAAACCCCCCCAAAAAGTAAAGTCACGATCTCACCGGGAGCGTGTTTCTTCCCCCTCAGTGGCGCCCTCTTGTTTCCTGGGTGAAAACTCTAATTCAGTTCCTAGTGGATAATCTGCAGTGCAGAACTTTGATCATTGTTTTTTGTCTTTTCTTAGATTTTTACTTGGTTTAAACATTCAATAAAGTCAAAAACTCTCGCTAGACAGTTCTGACGTTGTGCGTCTTCCTTGCTGATTGCGCCGCTGAGCGCCAGTGGACACGCCCCCTTTAATCACAAATTTTTATACAAACCTGAAACGAACATGATTTACCCAAATCAGTTTTTAACAGCGGAAATTCAGAATAATTTTAACAATGAAATCACAACTGTTCTACAAGACAGTTTGCTACTTTTACTATTTTATATATTTATCCAGAAAAAACAAACATGGTGGTTATGTTACAATGTTTCTTAATCTTAACCATGTAAAAACTGAAACGGTGGGTTTTATTTCGCAGATGAATTGAAATAAATCCAGTTTTTGCACCTTTATTGAGACATACGAGTCAAACGTTTTTCATTCAGTGTCTGATGAACATGTTTTCCGCAGCTGGCTTGAAATTCCCCAATTTTTCTTCTAAACCATAATAGCTTTACAAAACAGAGGCCCATTATCCAGAACATTATATGTCATCCTTAAATGCCTAGTCTATTAATGTGAGGGGATGCATTTTAATTTCTGAGCCTGCCAATATTTGCATCCCCCGTCTATTGTCCTGTTTATACGAAAGTTATAGGGGTAACTCAGAAAACAAGTGTCATTACGTAGAAAAGGTGAAATCCCTCTTAACTCTTTATTTCTTCAGGTGAGAAGGGAGATGCATTTTTTGGCATGGTAAATTATTAGCTTGCCAATATGTGCAGACCCTATATATTTTTCCCAAATATTATCCTATTGCTATAAAACTCATACCAACAGTCTCTTAACTCTTTATTTCTCCATGTTAGCAGGGGGATGCATTTTACGGCAAAGACCATTAGCCTGCCAATATTTGCATGGAGAAATAAAGAGTTAAGAGGGATTTCACATTTTCTACCTGATCAGAGTAGTTCCATGTACTGCTGGTATGATTTTTCACATCAATAGGATAATATTTGGGGAAAATACATAAGTCATGCAGATATCTGCAAGCTAATAATTTGCTTTGCCAAAAAATGCATCCCCTCCAACCTTTAAGAAACAAACAGTTAAGAGTGAAATAACTTTTTCTACATAATCATATTTGTTCTCTTATCTGCTGGTATGAGTTTCATATCAATAGGATTACATTTGAGGAAAATAGAGAGGGCATGCAAATATTGGCAGGCTAATAAAAGGCTGTGCCGAAAAAATGCATCACCCTGCTAACATGTAGAAATGAGTTAAGAGTGAAATAACTTTTCCTCCATAATCACACTTGTTCTATGAACTGCTGGTATGAGGTTTGCAATTCTTGGCAGGCATGTTTTTTCTCGGCATAACACCTGTTTCGTTTGTTGTTCCCAAAGTCAACATGTTCTACATGAGTGTGGGTTAATATTTCTCAAGAACCCAGTCTTACTTTGGTAAAAGCTGCCCAATTAACTTATCCGTTTTGGTCCTCTCAACCTCCAGCTCATCTGTTCGCTCCCTGATCAGATCCTCCAGATTGGAGCTGTACTGCTCCAGCATCCGCAGCATGGAGTCAATGATGTTAGCCTTCTTCCCTCTGCTGATCCCCCGGAACTAAAAACAAATAACGATAGACACATAGAAAGCTGCATATTGTCCTAGCTGTACATTTTTAAGGACACTTTTTTATTGGGGGTCCTTAATAAAAAAAGGACCCCCAATAATCTTTATCTTATTTAAAGATGTATCTTGTCCATAAAATTTTGCTAAATGCTATTTATATAAGTATTTTATGAAACTATTTAATGGTTACTTCAGCTACAAAGGTTTTAAGAAAGAAATAAGTGAAGATAAACGTTGAACATTGTTAAATAATGAAGCCATGTTGGGATGACTTTCTGAAGGCGGAGCTACAGGAAGAGCAGGACTTTTTAAAGAGACAGAGGCCCAATTTCAAGGCATTAAGCAAAGTAAACAAAGTACAAAGTAAAATGTATTTGAATAAATATCTGGTATATAGCACTTTTATAACATCTGAAGTTACCATAGATACTGTATTTGACTGAGCTATAAAATGACACTCTGTGGTTGTGAAAACACATAATACTACTCCTTTAAAGTAAATCTAGACACTGAGGATTTTAGATACAATTGATTGAACTGAATGAAGGTGATGATGTACAAACAACTCACCTGCTTAAAAATTTCATCAAAGTTGGGCCGCTTGCTCGGATCTTCGTTCCAACATTCATTCATCAGATTGAGACACTCAGCAGGAGCTTCATCCACTGAAACAAGAGGCCTGCAGAGAGGAGGGGGCTTCTTTAGACGCTCCACAATCTCTGATAAGAGAAGTGAGATGATTAGACACACAAACGGCTGCTGGTACTGGGGTTTGTCAGATCAACAGGTGTGTAGACAGGACGAGCACTCTCACCCTGAGCAGGCATGTCCATCATGGCGTAGGGAAGTGTCCGTGAGATCACTTCCTGTATGATGATGGAAAAACTAAAGACATCTCCGGCAAAAGTACCGGCTTGTTCTGAATTCCTCAGAAGTTCAGGAGCTGTCCACAAAAGATCTAAGAAGAAATATTAAAAAAAGAAGCTTGGCTATTAATATTTACTAATATGTATTAATATTTACACACTTTGCTGTGAACAGCAGTAAGAGTTGAGACTGGCAATCAGCTTCTTAAACCACTTCTCAAAAACTGAGAACAAAATTATGAAAATATAAGCAAAGGGGCAACTACATGATGAGGATGTCAGATGTTCTCATTCTTTCTTCCTGTCGGTCAATCCAGTGGCTTTGTCAGCGTCTGCTGACCAATCAGCGGACGCAACTTGCACTGAAGTAAACGGCCCTTACTTGGAGGAACTGAACTTCCAACAGAAATTAAGGAAGAAAAGTCATTGAACTCTCAGAGAACTCTGTGCTAATCTGCTAATCCACTTCTGGCCCAGCTGAAAGTCTAAAAGTAGTCTTAACACTCTTCTATTTTCTTGACTTCAACATGTTTTACTGGTGTGGTTTGATTACCAGTCTATAGATGACCTTAAAATTAATTCAAAATTCTTTCATAGTTATTTTTCTTTTATTCATTTTTCCACCATTATGTGGCATTTATTTTAATCTTAGCACGATACGCCTCTAGTCAGCTAGTTTGTATTAAAGAGTTGATTATCAAAATAAAAAAAATTCTTCTCTTCAACTCACTGTAATCTGAATGAACTCGTATAGGTGATAGTCAGTGCCAGATTATAAATAAGAACTAAAAAATTATGTATATATACGGTATAAATGACTGTGAAAAACACGTACATCACTCCCATTTTGTTTATGCGTAGTGAAGTAACTGGTCCAAATATTTAGGAGGTAGAGTGTAAGTCTGGTAATTACCTTGTGGGTCGTCAGGCAGACTGACACCTTGAGACTGAAGGATCATGGGTAGACCATAGTCTGTGATTTTCAACACAAATCGGCCGTCCACTAAGCAATTTGTGGACTTGAGGCGACCGTGAGTTAACCCTCGCAGATGAAGATACTTCATTCCCTGGAACATGAAGACGGCAGTCTGGTTACACAGAGCTAGATAATCTGTCGATTTCAGAGAACGAATGCAAAATAGTTGATTAAAAAGTGATTGAAATCAATGACTAAACAAACAAGAAGTTTGTTTCTTAGTTTTGATAGAGAGAGTGATGATTCTATTTTTCAATCTATGCACAGTTCAGAAGTTTACATACACTGAATGAAAAGGAATTACTTATATTTGCTAAATGCCACAATAATGAGAGAAACAATATGTCAAACATTTATTTATTCATGTCTTCAGAACCCTTATTTTCTCAGGATTTGGCAGCATCACCAATGAACTGAAGGGATGAAGCAGCAGCAGGCTGCTGTTATGGTCTTTGGATGTCTCTTTCCTGTATTTTACCTTGCAAGATTCTTGCTTGTTTGGTTTCTTAATTTTCAGCTTTCATTTGCACCTTTTGACTTAGATGCCTTAGATTACTGTTTTTCCTTTCTGTTTACTCTTGGTTAATTTCAAAAATTGCATTGGAAAACATTTCCAGAATGAAATATCATGTTGAAAACACGTTCAAGCCTTTTACCTATCCTGTTCACTAATGAAATGTCGGGACTTCTTATTTTGCTCAGACTGTTCTAGTCTGTGTTTCCATTGATCATAAAATTGCGCAATTTGACATGTTGACAATAAATTTGCTTAATGTAAACATAGCAATTCTGAGTTTGTTGAATAAACAGATTTGATGCTGGGATGATGTTAAAATTGGTTTATCTCGTGAAACTGCAATGGAAACACTTTTTTCCCCGACACAAGGGTCACATGATCAACAACTGGATGTTGCTGCTGGCGCAAACCATGAAGAAGAAGACAGGAAGTAGTAGTAGTAGTTATGGTGGCACAGCATGTTTTTAATGATTTATTCTTGTCATTTTAATTGCATTTCTTATTTAGTTGCAAATTAGTTTTTTTTTTTTTTTTGTTGTGGAATATTGAGAAAGTTTTGAGCCCATTTGGAACGGGAACCAAATGGGCTCAAATAAATACTTGCTTTTGAGGAGCAAGACAGTTATTTTGAGCAAGTGACTCCAAGACCAGGTTTCACAGTTTGCACTCATTGTTTTGAGAAAATCACGGCCTGTTCTGCAAATAGTGAGACTGGTTTGAGAAATGCATGAAAGCACCTAAACAACTTCTAATTTGGCTCAGTGGGAAGTTGTGTCAGAACATTTAAGGTGTATTGACGTGATCTGAGGAGAACCTTAATTAGGTCCATGAGCAGCGATGACTTGAACATCCAGTCCAGCCTGACATCGCTGTCGGCCAGCAGGTCGGCCAGGCTGCCTCGTGGACAGTGCTCCACCACCAGGGCTAGGATCCCTGAATCCACAAACAAACCCAGGTACAGATTCAGGTTCTCATGGCGCATCTCCCGCAACTGGAAACAAACGCAGAAAAATCCGTACTGAAACAGCTGTCATACTTCACTGGGAACAACAAGTATTTTTGACTTGTCTGCTTATCAGAGTACAGCTGTCTCATATCAGTGACTCTGCTGAGACTCTCAGCTTCATTAGCTGACAAAGTTGATCCCCTGATTGTTTTTAAAGTGTAACTGATACATTTCAATTAGGCACTTTTATATTAAGCTCTTTATTTTTCTCTGTGTTAAAGTAAACAGGTCCTGTCAGTAGGAACTCAGCTGTGGATGATCTCTAGCTGTTTGAATTGTATATATGCGCTTATGTGCATGCATGTTCGTGTGCATTATGCGAGTAGGTTTGTTTATTATCTGTTTGTTTATTCCTATCCATTTCCTGTGTGATCGGTGTGTGATGCTTTATATGATGTTACCTGACTGAACAGATTCTGGGTACTCTGGTTGACAGGGGTTCCTGTCTTTCCAACAGGAATCTTCTTCAGCCAAACCCAGTCTCCCTGGAAACGAACCAACCATTTAAAGGAGAATTAGCATGACAGCTAACACAAACACCCGCTCCATATATAAGTGTAGCTTTTAGAAACATTTTTTGAGTGAGGACTTACCCTTATGTAGTTATATATTTCTATACAAAGGTAATAATTTGTAATAAATGCAAATAACTAAAGTATTCTTTTGAATTTATGAACTAGTTTCCAGGTAGATCACAATATTCAGGAATATGAAACTAACATTAAACTTTCCCTGCCCACCAAGTTGTTACTTAAAATAGGTATTTGTTGTTAATAATAGGAGTTAATAACCCATATATATATAGGAAAGGGAGGCGTCCCACAACAGCAATGCACAGTGGCTGATCTCTCTACGAGAGGACCACAGCAACCTCCCTGAGCAAGCCCCGGTAACCATCACTGCGACAGATGTTCAAGAAAGAGTCTCAGGCATGAAAAACTGGACAGCACCAGGGCCTGACATGATCCATGCCTACTGGCTAAAGAAACTCATTGCTCTCCATGAGCGACTGGCAGCCCAAATGAACCAGCTGCTACAAAGTGGGACTCACCCTGAATGGTTAACTGCAGGGCGGACAATCCTAATCCAGAAGGATCCATCAAAGGGTCCAGTCCCACCCAACTACCGACCAATAACCTGCCTCTCCACAACCTGGAAGCTCATGTCAGGCATCATAGCAGCCAAGATGAGCAAACACATGGAAAACACATGAGCACGGCACAGAAGGGTATCAGTGTAAATAGCAGAGGAGCCAAAACACCAACTCCTCGTAGACCGCACAGTTGCCCGAGACTGCAAAACCCGACACACCAACTGTGCATGGCTTGGATTGATTACAAGAAAGCCGCATACTTGGATCATTGAATGCTTAGAGATGTATAACATCAACAGGACTCTGAGAGCCTTCATTGCAAACTCGATGAGGCTGTAGAAAAACCACCCTTGAAGCCAACTGCAAACCACTTGCACAAGTGTCCATCAAATGTGGCATATACCAAGGAGATGCTCTGTCCCCGCTACTCTTCTGCATAAGCCTGAACCCCCTCAGCCAAATTATCAACAAGACTGGCTACGGATACAGACTCAAAAATGGGGCCAATATCAGTAACTTTCTCTACATGATGACATCAAGCTGTACGGCAAGTGTGACCGAGACATCGACTCACTGATCCACACCACCAGGATCTACAGCACGGACATTGGGATGTCATTCGGACTAGAGAAGTGTGTCGGCTGGTCACAAAGAGGGGGAAGGTGATCCGCACAGAAGGGGTCTCACTCCCACAAGGAACAATAGCAGACATAGAGGACAGTTACAAGTACTAGGTATACCACAAGCAAATGGTAACCTCGATGAGGTCACAAGAAAGGGAGCCACAGCTAAATACCTCCAACGAATAAGGCAAGTCCTGAGAAGCCAGCTCAATGGCAAGAACAAAATCCGTGCGATAAACAGCTATGCACTGCCAGTAATCAGATACCCTGCTGGAATAATTAGCTGGCCAAAGGAGGAGATAAAAGCCACAGATATTAAGACCAGAAAACTACTAACCATGCATGGAGGGTTCCATCCCAAATCCAGCACCCTGAGACTGTACACGAGCCGCAAGGAAGGAGGCAGAGGACTAGTGAGTGTGAGAACCACTGTCCAGGACGAAACAACTAAGATCCATAAATACATCAGGGACAAAGCCTCAACAGACAATGTGCTCAGACAACAGGGAACGGAGGTTGAGGTGCCAGAGATACCATCATGGGAGGACAAGCCCCTACATGGGATGTACCACCAGCAAATAACCCAAGTAGCTGATATCAGTAAATCCTACCAATGGCTGGAAAAAGCTGGACTCAAGGACAGCACAGAGCCCTCATCCTGGCCGCCCAGGAACAGGCCCTAAACACCAGAGCAATAGAGGCCCAGATCTACCACACCAGACAAGACCCAAGGTGTAGGTGTGCAAGGAGGCCCCTGAGACAGTCCAGCACATCACAGCAGGGTGCAAGATACTGGCAGGGAAAGCGTACATGGAGCGACATAACCAAGTGCAGGCATAGTGACAGAAACATCTGTGCAGAATATGGACTGGAAACCCGAGATCAAAGTGGGAAACACCCCCAAAGGTGGTGGAGAACGCCAGAGCTAAGATCCTGTGGGACTTCCAGATCCAGACAGACAAAATGGTAATGGTGAACCAACAGACATTGTCGTAGTGGATAAACAACAGAGGAAGCCGTTGTGGTAGATGTAGCAATACCAAGTGACTGCAACATCAGGAAAAAGGAGAAACTGGAGAAATACCAGGGCCTCAGGGAGGAACTGGAGAGGGCCTGGAAGGTGAAGGACCACAGTGGTGCCTGTGGTCATCGGGGCCCTCGGGGCAGTCACCCCAAACTGGAGCAGTGGTTACAACAGATCCCAGGAACAACATCAGACATCTCAGTCCAGAAATGTGCAGCAGTCCTTGGCACAGCCAAGATACTGCAGGACCCTCAAGCTCCCAGGCCTCTGGTAGAGGACCCGAGCTCAGAGGATAAGAACCACCCGCAGTGGGTGAGAAGGGAATTTTTTTAAATATATGTATATATAACTTCTAATTTGGCTCACGTATATACACACCTACACACACACACACAAATACACTCGTACCTCCAATATTCCAATGTTAGAACTCTCCGGTGATGTCAGGATGTAACTTCTGGCTATCGAGCGTAGGGGAGTTTTTATTTCCAAAAGACTCCTCATGATGGATTCATCATTTAATTTCTGTAAGAAAAAAACAATTTTGTAAAGTTTAAACCAAGAAAATGTATTAATCAGTCCATTCTGGAACACAATAAAAAAAGTAGGTATACTGGTCGTTTTCACATGCTGGAATATGTAATGCTTCTTTCATGTGTTCCTGAAAAGAACAGGCAGCTAACCCTAAGCTATTCCCATTTTATCTTTACACAACACACTCCGTTATTTGTCAATTCTTCTAATAAAGATATTGACAGACAATTTGGGAACATAAAGTTATTGGAAAGTTTGAAATATTTCGGCCGTTCCATTCAAACTTATAGTCAAACATAGCAGAGACATTCAGTCAATGACATCATTCAGTCAATGACATCATTCAGTCAATGACATCATTCAGTCAATGACATCATGCAATGACATTCCAATAATGTTCCAACCAGAACAGATGAAACATTTCTCACCTTCTTACTAACTTGAGTGTCGATGAACACAATGTCGTCCAGGGTCAGGATTAACTTGGTGACGTTTGGTGTTCTCTTGTACTTCCTGTTTCACACAAAGAATTAAAAGCATTATTTTTTTCTATTCTTTATATTCTCTTTAACGAGCTAATTCATAATATGTTTTCTAATGAAAATATGGGGAGCAAAACATTTTTGAGAGTTTTATAGATTGGTGTTGATTTTTCCCTTTCATTTCATGTTTAAGGTTTGCGCCCTGAGCTGCACTGCTAGCGGTGGGACTATGTACAGAGTCCCAATCAACTCAGGTTACCAATCTGTTTTGACCAGAGAAGGGTTATGGTCAGTGGACACAGCTCACTTTTGAGCTTCAATGGCAAACGCTGTGAATACTTCTGAAAATATGTTTCTTGGTTTTCTATTTTTAATAAATTTGGAAAAACATATATATTAATGTAGTGTGTGGAATTTTGAATAAGAAAATTTAGATAGATAGATAGATAGATAGATAGATAGATAGATAGATAGATAGATAGATAGATAGATAGATAGATAGATAGATAGATAGATAGATAGATAGATAGATAGATAGATAGATAGATAGATAGATAGATAGATAGATAGATAGATAGATAGATAGATAGATAGATAGATAGAAAGATAGATAGATAGATGATAGATAGATAGATAGATAGATAGATAGATAGATAGATAGATAGATAGATAGATAGATAATAGATAGATAGATAGATAGATAGATAGATAGATAGATAGATAGATAGATAGATAGATAGATAGATAGATAGATAGATAGATAGATAGATAGATAGATAGATAGATAGATAGATAGATAGATAGATAGATAGATAGATAGATAGATAGATAGATAGATAGATAGATAGATAGATAGATAGATAGATAGATAGATAGATAGATAGATAGATAGATAGATAGATAGATAGATAGATAGATAGATAGATAGATAGATAGATAGATAGATAGATAGATAGATAGATAGATATAGATAGATAGATAGATAGATAGATAGATAGATAGATAGATAGATAGATAGATAGATAGATAGATAGATAGATAGATAGATAGATAGATAGATAGATAGATAGATAGATAGATAGATAGATAGATAGATAGATAGATAGATAGATAGATAGATAGATAGATAGATAGATAGATAGATAGATAGATAGATAGATAGATAGATAGATAGATAGATAGATAGATAGATAGATAGATAGATAGATAGATAATAGATAGATAGATAGATAGAATAGATAGATAGATAGATAGATAGATAGATAGATATAGATAGATAGATAGATAGATAGATAGATAGATAGATAGATAGATAGATAGATAGATACCTCAACCAAAAGAAAGCAGCTGAAGTGAGACCACAAAGCAGCAGGAAGAGGAAGAACATTGTCACTGCATCCACACCTGAAATGTAGGAAACCTCTTCTGATCAGCAGTCTGACATTTGCGTACATCACAGATGGTAGAGAGGGCGTATTCTAGCGCGCCTACCTCCGTTGCAAGCTTCCTCTGGACTGAACCAACAAAAACTTGCTTTGGGGGGTTTTCCTCCTGGGAAGTAGAAGGACCGGCTCAGAGGTCTCAGACCACTGACCGTTCCATCGATGTGTGTCGGCCCAAGTGAATGTGTCGGCACAAGGCGGTCGCCATCGCTGTCCAGCACCACATATTTGGCCCGAAGGCCAGCCCCGCCTCTACCACTGTATAACACCTGTCACAGAAGAAGTCATTGGTGTAGACAACAGAACATGGGGTTAGGAAGTTTGTCAAAGACAAATAAACAGATGAGTGAAACTTTGTTCTTTTTAAGAAACAAAACATGAACATGGTTAAACAGAACTGAAGTAGATTTCTGTTCTTAGTGAAGACAAATTCAACTTCGCATCTTCAAAATGAAAGTCTATCCATCCATTTTCTCACACCTTGACCCGAGTGGGGTCGGGAGATGTTGGTGTCTCTCCAGCTAATGTTCTGGACGAGAGGCGGGTTCACCTGGACAGGTCGCCAATCTGGCGCAGGGCAACACAGAGACAGACAGGACAACCAATCATGCACACACACACTCACACCTAGGGAGAATTTAGAGAGACCAATTAACCTGACAGTCATGGTTTTTGGACTGTGGGAGGAAGCCGGAGAACCCGGAGAGAACCCACGCAGGCTCCGTGCAGAAAGACTCCGGGTCAGGAATTGAACGCAGGACCTTCTTGCTGCAAGGCAACAGTGCTGCCAACTGCAGCCCAAAATAAAAGCCATTTTCATCATAGCTGAAAAATGAATATCCTATAACATTGCTACAAGTATTGTTTATTATATGGTAAACAAGTATTGTTTACC
This sequence comes from Poeciliopsis prolifica, assembly GCF_027474105.1. Lineage (NCBI taxonomy): Eukaryota > Metazoa > Chordata > Actinopteri > Cyprinodontiformes > Poeciliidae > Poeciliopsis > Poeciliopsis prolifica. The sequence continues at coordinate 310,480 of NW_026562464.1, read as the reverse complement.
ATGATAACCAACGATATCATTGTTGGTTTCTGACATTAAAGTGTCCTTTTTTTTTGAATGAGTGATGCTGCACACACAGAACCAACATGACTCTGGTGGTTCAGGAAGTGAAGGGCACAGGAGAAAGAGTTCATAGCAGGAGCGCGTGGAGAAACAGGAGCACAGCTGGAGTCATGAGAGGCACACAGTGGGCTGTTTCACGCTACCTGACAACCATCTTAGACATTTATAGAAAAAATGTTTAATTGGAGCAGTAATATGATATTTGTATTTGGAAAAATGTACATTTAAGTGTAGAAACTCCAAGATAAATAGTGTCTGCCTTTCCAGAAACTGAGAGATAGATAGAAACCTTAACAATGTTAAGTTTTTATTCATTCTCCAATCCTCTCATAATTCAGTTTAAGTAGTTACATTTCTGTTTTTCTTATTTTTACAAACATTTCATTTGATGTGAGTGAGTAATAAAGTATTGATACTCTTGTCAACCAAATCAATATAATTATTTTGCTTCTAATTAAAGTGTCAGTATTGCAGTTCTGAGAATAAAATGTTCATATTTTGTTCCTCATTGCTTTTATGAAATGAAGAATTTATGCTCCCCAGTACAGAAAGTTAATCTTTCAGCTATCAATATAATAAAGGATGTATTATATTTAACGATATAGTTAATATTGATGCACTGTGTCAAAGCTTCAGTGAAAACATTCAGTACAACAAGTCACTTCTTTGTGTTTTTGACCTGATTGAAGCCCTGGAAGTCAAACCCTCCATCTGAGCTGAAGAGCTGATTTCCTGTCACCCAGTGGCCACCACCCGCCTGGCGACGCTCTTCCACGGCTTTAGCCACGAAGTAGACCATATTAAAGATGGTTCCAAACAGTGGAGACACCTTGGAAGAAAATCAGGAATAAAGGGATTAAAATGTCAAAAAAAGATGTAATTACATATTCACTTCTTTGGAGAGTAATTAGAAATGGCTATACTGAAAGTGTCACACTTGTCGTGATACTGTTTCAGTATAGCCATTTGTAAATGTGCCATTGTTAAATGGAGTAACACTTACTCCAAACTTTTTCCATCCCTAAGATAAATGTCCCCAAAACTGAAGTTGAAAAAAAACATCTGCAGCACATTTGTGAAGAACCATGTCTTTTCTCAATGATTCTGCTCATCACCACTTCATCTTCTTTCTAATATTTTTGTTGCACTTTACCATGCCATACCATACCAACTTTATTGATAAAGCACTTTAAAACAACCACAACTGATAGAAAGTATCAGTAGTACATAAAATAGATGAAAACAAATAAAAAACTCTTACAGTTTAAAACAAGCAAACATACAATGTAAAACTAGATCTCGCTGGAGTTGAAAGCCTTCACCTCTGTGGCAGAGATAGCGGAGCGGACCTCTCTGGAGATCTGAGCCTGGCGAAAGGTTTCATAGAAACTCTCATCAGAAGCCATGGTAATGGTCAGCACGGCGCTGTAGGCGTGCTGCAGCTGGGTGTTATTGGTCAGCAGAGGGAATGTTGTGTCCTGATGGAACAAATATCATATATCAAAACTTTGAATCAAAAAGATTTTCACAAATGATCTAAAAGTTAACCAGGCTTATTTTAAAGTTGCTATAGTCTTTAATATAGTCTATAGTTAGCAGTAAACTGCTGTTAATTCATCAGCAGTTTACTTTGAAAATCAACGTTAACATTTATTGTGATTGTTTTTGTGGCATTTTATTTGTGTAACTACTTGTAATCATTATAACCTCTGATGGCCAGGACTACTTTGAGGAATAGATTTTGAATCTCAATTGGAATTTCTTGGTTAAATAAAGGTGAAACAATAATAATAATAAATCATCTAGGTTTATTGGATGATTTGTTTCTGTTATGATTATGGCCCCTCTGTCTGTTCTGGTTCCATCCTCAGCTCTCGGTGCAATCAGGCTCATAAACCATTTCTTGCTTTCTGTTTGTGTCTGACTGAAATTTTACGTCCTCTTTTGATATAAGCATTACAGTTTCACCTGGTAAGGCATGGCGTACAGCAGGGCGTCGTATGGAATGAAGATGTACCCATCAGCGATCATCCCCATGTTTAGAGCCTCCAGCAGGAGTTCCCTCTGGTGCTCTCCACCAATCAGGACGGAACTCATGCACATGATGATCACTGAAGACGAAATGAACTTCATCAGCATTCCACGTCATGGCAAATGCATCTGTTGACAGCTAAAATAAACTATTTGTTGGTCAAATTGTTTCATGAAAGTTGCATTTTAAAATGTGGGAGACAAAATCCCGTCTCACTCGGAAGACGAGGTTATTTGAATCGGATTGGAATTCAACAGTTGAGCAAAGTTACATTTTTAAATAAGATCTGAAGTTTATTCACCAGTACTAGGATCAGATTCAAGTCTTAGAGCTGACCTTTGACTTTGTCGGACTGTCTGATCTCGTTCAAGGCCTCCCGAGCCCCGCCTTTATTTGTTTCCATGGAAACCACAGGAGCAATTGGCAAGCCCATCGCCCGGAGCGCAGAGGCTAATTCTTCTCCAGTGCTTTCCCACAGATCAGTTGGATCTGAGAATGGAGGGGGGAAATCTCTCAGTGTCCTCATTTTCATGTGTGCAAAAAATAAAAAGAATTTGAAAAAAACAGTCCACCGAAAAATGTCAAAAAAATAAACATGTAGCTGAATAAAAATTCAAGCCCAGTTAGAGGCCAGATAATGTGAACTTTTGAAGGGTAATTCAAGATTGTATGAATATAGTTGATCTTGTGAATTCTGGGAGTTATAAGCCACGCCCCTTTTGACTCACAATCTGCTGCATGCTGTGAAAACACATAGGGCGCATCATTTCCACAGATCAATCCAAAAGTAATAACTTGATCCATAAGGGGAATATGATATGTTTGTGTGTGTTTTGGGGCACTGTCAACTATACTTCAATTTGCAAAGTCCATTTTAATGACTTCAGACCTATGTGGTATGAAATGACTTCCTCACCTGAAACGACTGCAACGTGAGCCCAGCGGAAGAATCTGAGGACAGTTTTGAGGACTTTAATCGGAGGCGTTACTGGGGGCAGATTCAGCCAGTCATCATCCAGACAACCTGGAGAAGCCAGCCCTGCCTCCCAGTGCTGGGTGAATAAGGACGCAGCGGGGCAGAGGGTCGGGTTGAAAGGTCCGATGTAAGCGTGACCATAACCCTCCATTTCCCCCAACTCAGTCAATGCTTGAAAGGAGGCAAGTATCACAGGTTTGTTAAGATATGATGCAGCTCAAAATATTCAGATGAACTGAATTATAAAAACAAAGCAACAATAAGTCGTTCTTTTTCGTATAACATGCCATTTTCACATTGGTTAGAAAAATCAAGACATTTTCAGTTTGCACTGTTCTTAATTCATCCTTAAAATGTTACTTTTACAGTGTGCGATATAGTTCCTGATACCGTCTCTACTGTGCAGACCGTATCGCGGTTCTACTGTGCAGACCGTATCGCGGTTCTACTGTGCAGACCGTATCACACACTGAATGTATTAAGACAAATAAAAAAAGGAAATTTCTGCCAAATAACTCAGAAATTTGCAGATTAATCGAAGAAATGTTCTTAAACAAACACATGAGCTTGAAAAGTTGAAATTAACATTATAAAAAAAGTTTTTTTCTCAAAAACTTCACAGATTAATCTATTTTATTTTGGCACATTTTTGACTTTTCAAACTCTTCTGGTAGAAATTTACTCCACTTTTTTATACCCCTAATATGCCTTTGTACATTTCCATGTCGTTGCAGATAAAACATTTATGCGGTATTTGGGTGCCACACCTTTGGAAACAGAGCAGTCCTCGTTGAGCAGTTTCACATCATACCAGTAACCTCTGCTCATGTAGCTGTCGCTTCTGAGCCGAGATAATGCTAAGTTAGCCGCAGCTAATGGCATCGCTCTGGAGAACAGGGGGTCACAGGACCAGGGTCCAACCAGGGCCAGTTTAAAAGTCGCTGCCTCCACATCGTTGATATAAAGAAACCAGAGAAACAGTTCAAGCAAGAAGACAAGCTGCATCTTGGTGACCTGCAAAACATACATGCAGATATGTTGGTTTTATTTTAATTACACTCATAAGAGGTTGATTAATGCATCAGCTGGCTAAGTCTTAAGGCTAGACCTTTTTTTAAACTGTGTAATCTTTTCCTCTTTTACTGATTTTATTTCCACTTTTAAATGCCATAATTTTAAAACAGATAACTCGTCATCATTATACAGGTTGTTCCTCTTTCAAATTCAGAGCTTTAGTTACACCATTTAAATTGTATATTATGTCTTCCACAGTTTTGTACCCTTTGTCCTGACAGAACTGCAGATTTTTTGCTGAAGGGTTGGTGGAAAATCCAAACAGAAAGTAAGTAGTGAAATAAGTCAAACAAACAGTAAAGTGATGAATGATTCACTTTGAAGAAAGGATTTTCTGTTTTCAATGTATGCTTTTGGAACAATGTGGCCCCTTGGTTCAAGACTGGGGATGTATTCTCTATGGTATTAACCCTTTTGAGTATACTGTATTATTAAACCTAGAAGCAGAATTTAGATAATTGTATGAATTTAGGATGCAGTTAAGCCAAATATGGCAGCCAAGCTAACAAAGTTTCCAGGAGTTTCCAAGGCTAGAAAGGGCTCACTGTCTTTTTCAACCCTGAAATATTCTGGTGTTTTTTTTCTTTTTTACATTAGCTGCAAAGGAAGTGAACTTTCATGTGTGATACATTAATTTTATTAACAGGAATTGACTGTGCAATTAAAGACGCTAAAGTTGTCTGAAATCAAAGTCAAATATTTTGCTATTGAATTGCTACTTATATTCTTATTAATTAATATCAAGGAAATATGATCTTATATTAATAATATTTGTGACTGATTTTTGCGTAAACAAGTTGAATGTAGTTTTCATTGATATTTCCAGGAGTGGTTAAAATTAGGTAATTATCAGAAAAGGTTTCTTGGCTGGTGATTTTTTCCAAGATTATGTCAGGTATTGGTGTTGCTAACTTGATGAAAACGCATCGTGGAAGCAGAATATCTATCACAAAGAATGCAGTGAGTCTTCACGGTATAGAAATATGGTTGGGGTTAATACATTTCACACCAAAACACCTTTGTCTCTAACACAGAACCCGTCTCCTTCCTGAGCACAATGATTGTTTTCCTACCTGAAGAAAACCAGAATTCTGGAGGTTGATGCTTTTCTGTTTCCAATACGTTGGTTGATTTCTTTACATTTTCACATAATGAAATTTCTATAAAACATCTGCTCCATTTACTTTAATTGTGAGTCAGAAGCGCAGAAATGCATTGCATTGTCATCAGGATTTTCTAAATGCTTACCAAATTTAATAAACATGTCAACAAACATATTTTTTAAGTTTTTAATTCAATCCTAAGTGTGCTAAAGAGAAAAGTTTTACCTTTGTCTTAGAGTTTCATTTGTCCAGAGAAACGTTTGGCTTCATTCGTCAGTCTTTGAAAGACGAAGAACACGGCAGACGGCTGCAGCTCAAGTCCTGAGAAGATTTACTTTAATCCTATTAAAAGCTCAAAAACATTCAAGACGGTTAGTGTGAGATCAGAGGTTGTGTTGTGTGCTTCTGTGTGTCTTTGCATATGCCATTGTCCCTTATTAGAATGAAAGAGCAGCAATTACATTCAAAATCCATTATTACAGATGGAATTTGTATAACATATGCCAGAATCCTCTATAAAACTCTGAAGGAAAACCATTTGGTCCTTCCCCAGATGCATTTGTTGAAGATCATGAAACTACAGTCTCTCGTTTAAACAGGTGACAAGTTTTTTTTTCTGTCTTTAGCTTTATGAAACTGACAGATTTTTTAAAAGTCTTCTGTCAATCATATGGGAAAATACCAGCTTAAAACATATTTTAATTAATACGTTGGCTCATGTAAATGAGCCAACAGGAACATTTTTGCGGAGTTAATTGTCGTTGATCTGATTTGTTTAAAGTTATTCAGATTAATGTGATTGTATTTGCTGTGAGTTTAATGTGTTTTTTAAAGGACAGTGTTGGATCCAGTGTGACTCTGAGGTACTTGAACTCCTGCACAAGGTCAAGCTCTGTTCCCCCCAGGAACACACTGGACCGCTCCAGTTTTATGGGGTTTTTGTGAACATCATTGAAACAGTTTTCTTTTGGTTCAATAATAAAGATGACTGTAAAAGCCAATGCTATATATTCTCCAAAGCTGATGTCAAACTTGATGAAGCTTCCTGGGTGCTTTTAGCAGATGTAAAGATAACTGCATCATCAGCATACATTTGGAAATGGACATGTGAACACACATTTGGCAAGTCATTTATATACATGGAAAACAATATTGGTCCTAAAATAGAGCCCTGGGGGACCCCTGCTGGACATTGAAGATATGACGAGATTGTGCCCCCTACACTCACAGACTGTCTCCTGTTGGACAAATAAAACTGAAACCAGATGAGTGCAACTTCTGCAAAATTAAAGTAAGTTAATTAAGTAAGTTAAAACCACCTGCACCAACGCAGGTGGTTTTATCAAGCAGAGATTTCACTGTTTCTACGAAGACACAATTTGCCGTTTCTGTAGAATGATACTGACGGGACCCAAACTGCATGGGGTGCAGAAGAGAGTGGTAGCTGAGATGTTTATTCAGCAGCTTCAAAATCCATTTTTCTGCTACCTTGGAGAAAACAGGAAGGATGCTGATTGGACGATAGTTAGACATATTTGTTTTGTCTCCTGATTTAAAAATTGGTGAGACTGTAGCCACCTTCCAACCTGATGGAACTGTTGCCATTCTGATGGATGCATTTATCAGATATGTTATTGGGCACACTAGTGTGTCTATATATGTTTTTAAAAATTGTGTATCAAGCCCATATTCATCTTTGGCTTTCGAGGCCCTCATTGATTTAATTATTCTAGCAACTTCAAACTGTGATTTGCTCTAAGTTAAACCTAGGTTGTCTGAGATCAGTAGACTGATAAGGTATATCTGACTGAGTGAACATCTGTTATTTCATTAACAGAATAAATAAAAATGTTATTGAATTCAGTTGCTATTTCTTTTGGATTAGTCAGTAACTTATTATTCACTTTTATTTCCAGACTGTTATTGACCGTTCTATGTTCCTTACGGATCAGTTTGTTTATATTTTGCCATATGATTTTGCCATTTCCACTTGCACTTTTGATAACATCCAAAAAGAAATTTGCTTTGGCTTTATGCAATGCATTAGTTGTTTTATTCCTCATGGAGGTAAATCAATAGTCAATCCAGATTTTAAAGAGGTTTTAAGCAAAATGTCTCTTTCTTTCATAAGTTTTTTACAGTTATTATTTAGCCAGGGCAGATGGTATTTCCTTTTATTTCCTTGACTTCTTTTAAGGAAGGGTTCCATAACTTCTGTAATTTTTGAGTTAAATATTTGAGAGTTGAGTTCAATATCATCTTCTGAGAACAAATAATTAACTAATTAATTAACTAGTTCATTATTTTTTGTTGATTTATTTATTTTTTGTTATTATTAATGGGCTTAGTATTTATCTTGAAGAAAAGTATACATTTAACTTTCCTTCTGTGATTGTGAGCAGATGGGAGTTCGCACTCCGATACAGAGGGTGGCAGTAATTCGACCTGGTGGTGGTTTGCCAACGTCCTTAGAAAGAAGAAGAATTTCATAAGTCCTTCCTTGCTCGGCTAACCTTCTTGTAGGTTACTTCCTCTCTGTCAGGGACACAGACAAAATGCAGAGCTGTACTCAGCTGTACCGTTCTCTCGCCACGGTAAGGATGAGCCTGGTTTCTGGTACAATGTTCACCAAGCGGCGGCCGCAGCAACTTTTACGAGGCATTTGTTTGGACTAGCCAGCTAGAGGGTGGCTAGCTGCTCTGCTAACAGACATTATCTGGTAAAGTGGTGTGTACAACTCATACTGCTGGCTTTCACTGCAAAGATTTAATAGTTAAGTAATGAGTTAATATTGCAATTCTTGCAGACCATGGCTTGTTTTCATGCAAGACTGACATGTAAAATAACAGCTAAGCAGGCTATTATTTTTACTTAGGCGTCATCCAACCCTGCAACTGTGTTGAAATGTACACAGTTCCAGCAGGAATGCTTACCTCCCATTCAATACTATTCACATCAATGTAGCATAATAAATGAATGACCTTAATAGTTATGTACTAATTGTACCTGGTTCTAAAGCATAAACTTCGAGGACAGGCTTCTTCCACCCCCCAGTAACAGATGCCACGATAAAGACAAGCAGTTTTTGTACACTTTGTCAGAGGTTATTATCGTTATGTGAAATACCTGCGACCTAATATTCTAGTCTAGTCATCAGTTTATTTAGCTAATTAAGCATTTAATTTTTTTTGTTTTTACAATTGTGACGTAATTATACCTTAAACTTACAAGATGAGACAAGGTATCAACATAAGGGTTGTGAGCACCAAATGACCTGCACCAGGACATTTGGTGCCAAATGTGCTGGTGCATTTGGCACCAGGACACATGAGGCCGCAGTTCAATGATCGACTTGGTCATTGGATCTGTGGCCGTTTGCCTTGGACACTCAGGTGAAAAGAGGTGCGGAGCTGTCCACTGACCACTACCTGGTGGTGAGTTGGCTCCGGTGGTGGGGGAGGATCCTGGTTTGGCAGACCCAAACATGTTGTTAGGGTCTGCTGGGAATGTCTGGCAGAATATTCTGTGAGACAGAGCTTTAACTCCCACCTCTGGCAGAACTTCAAAAATGTCCCGGGGAAGTGGAAGACATTGAGTCTGAGTGGATCATGTTCCAGTCCTCCATTTCCGAGGCGTCTTATGAAAGCTTTGGCCACAAGGTTGTTGGTGCCTGTCGCAGTGGCAACGCTTGAACCCGATGTTGAGAGGATCAATTTTGGTGGCCTTAGGATCGCATCTTTGCTTTTTGCGGGCCAAAAACTGAAGCTCTCAATTTACCAGTCGATCTACATTCCTACGTTCCTACCCTCAACAAGATTGCAGATACAAGATGCCAAAATGGGTTTTCTCCGTAGGGTGGCTGGGCTCTCCCTCAGAGATAGGGTGAGAAGCTCGGTCATCCGGGAGGGACTCAGAGTAGAACCAATGCTCCTTCACATGGAGAGGAGCCAGTTGAGGTGGCTCAGGCATCTGGTCAGGATGCCTCCTGGACGCCTCCCTGGTGAGGTGTTTCGGGCACGTCCCACCAGGAGGAGACCCTGGGAAGACCCAGGACACGCTGGAGGGACTATGTCTCCTGGCTGGCCTGGGAATGTTTTGGGATTCCCCTGGAGGAGCTGGAGGAAGTGGCTGGGGAGAGGGAAGTCTGGGCCGCCCTTCTGAAGCTGCCACCCCCCGACCCGACCTGGATAAGCGGTGGATGGATGGATGTTCATAAAATAAAATTAAAGTTTATTGATCCTTGAGGATCAATATATTTTAATCACTATGCCATTATTATTATATTGCTTGAAAATGGTCTCAGAACAACAATATTCTCATTTATGGCGTTTTTAACCTTTACTTTGATTTGCTCAACAGAGAAGTCACCACCTCCCTTTAAAGCTCCATGGAGCCATGGCTTTGTCTGTCAGAACTTATGCTGATAAAGCAGAAAGTAAGTCCTTTTTCCCATGTTTAGGAAACACAAGGTCTTTGAGACGAGTGATTGTTGGAGGTGCACTAAGCAGAGACCTGTGGTCAAGTCCAGCCAGCAGTTTTAGAAAGTTTTCATCAAATTCCAAATTTCTTGGAGAACTCCTTTTATGAAGGACAATTTAGATTTCAGAGACTTCATAATTCATATTGTTTTATTTATTTTGGATATTCAAAATGTCTCCCATTTCCACTGTTAAATGTTTATTTGAATTGAAAGTTTATTGATGTTATTATGCCATTATCATTAATATACTTGAAAATGGTCTCAAAATATTATTATTGTTTAGTCACAACTTCCAGGCCAATTTACTGTCCTTGGTGTCATGACAAGCCCAGACCCAACCGAGATATTCTATTTTAATTTACTAAAGAAACAACATGTTCTATGTTCTTTCTGTTCTGCTGGGAGTAAATGTTCCTTCATTTGTTGTGTGCAGTCGATGCAGACGTCACCGTGGTCGGCTCCGGTCCGGGTGGTTACGTCGCAGCCATCAAAGCAGCACAGCTTGGCTTCAAGGTGAGCAGGCTCCTGGACAAGTTAGTGGTTAATCAAATCTCTGATCACCTAGAGGAAGTCAATGTTTTTGTTGAAAATGTGGGTTTTAAGTGAATAAATACATTTTTTTTTTTGTTCTGAAAACTTTTTGATTCCTTTGACAGACGGTGTGCGTGGAGAAGAATGCCACGTTGGGTGGCACCTGCCTCAATGTGGGCTGCATCCCCTCAAAGGTAACAAACAAGTTTATGATCCATCATTTCAGCTTAAAAATGTCAATATCATTCCCAGTATTCTGAATGGAAATATAATATACAACTGGAAAGAAACAGAAGAAAGGGCTCATTTCAGTCCACATTCATTTTAACTCAGACAAAAATGATATTTTAATCAATGCCATTTTTTTAATGGACAAAAACTTGACTAACATGAAATTAAATAGAAAGCAAATTGGAAAGATGAACTCGTATGATTATGAGAGATTGCCATAATCATGTACCAAAGAAAAATGAAACAAGAATATTGTAGAGGAAATAAAATTAAATCAGATCTAATCTATGTAAAAACAACAACCAAAAATCAAAAGTTAAAAGTTAATCCTCATGTGGCAGGAAGTGAAACATACTTTGTGTCTTGCTCCAGGTTGCAGGTCCATTCCTCCAGTGAAATGAAAAAAGTGTAGATTACATACAGAGCAGAATATTTTGTTCCAGTGCAGGTCATTCTGGGACGACTGCCAAGCTGTCCCAGAATGGACATGATATGAAACATTTTTACTGTCACCATGGTGATGTGATCATTCTCTGTTTGTTGCTCACAGAAAACCTCAGAACGTTTCTGTAACATAGTAGTCGAATGAAGCTGAGTACAGTTTATGGAACGCTATTGAATTGATCATCTGCTCTGGAGTGTAAATAAAAGAGATGATTGTATATTTTAAGAAAACAAGAATAAGTATACACACCATTTACATCGTGGAAAAGGAGCTACACTTAAGGAGGATTGTGGATATTTTCGTTTTCATATGGACAGCAGACAGCACTGCAGATGCAGGAGTGACGTTCTATGCAAAAAGAGACGCAGACGGCTGTAGAAAACGCCATGTTTTTATTGCTTTTTTTTTAATACGTATATTTGGAAGTATAGGTTTACAGAAATGGCAAAATTTGACATCACTTATTAAATTTTGCAAAAAAAACTCCCAAAAACAGATTGCTCTTGCTTGATGTGGTTTTTGGCTTTTCCGAACGCTCCCATCTACTGCTGGGTCTATTGGTAGTGTGTTTATAATGTCTTCACACTGAGAACAAAGAGGAAATGAATACAAATATCTTGCTGAGTGCAAAAACTAATCAGACTGGCTTGTGTGATTAGATGCATTAAGATGCATTTTGTAATTTTATGCCACATAAATTAGCTAAGCTGTGATGAATCAATAGTTTTTTTCTAATTCTGTTTCTGTTTTTGACTCTAGGCTCTGTTAAACAACTCCCACTTGTACAAGATGGCACACGGCAAAGACTTTGAAAGCAGAGGCATTGAAAGTAAGCTGAATGTAAAGAATACAGATTAAAGTAATGTACACTTATGAATCTGAATGTATCCATGCAGAAGCTAGTTCTAGTCAATGCTTCTTGTTTTATTTCTTTAATCTTCATTTTGTGGTGTGTTGTGATCGTGTGCTGAAGGCAGCATGTCGGAAAGATTAGGAATTTCTTAAAGAGACAGAGGCAAATATCAAAGTGTCAAATTGCAAGGTCACATTTCTTTGAAGTCATTTGTGTGTACATAATTTTCATAACATCTGAAGATGGCATAGTTATAAAATGGGACTATGTGTCTGGAAAATGCATGACTCCACCCCCTTAAAAATGCACTGTTATTCTCTTAAATCAGTCTCAGTAGAATTCATTTTCAACATTTTGGGATATGGCTGTAACGGGCTCTGCTGTTTCTCATCGTCTCTCTGTCATCTTTCAGTCTCTGGAATCTCATTAAACCTGGAGAAGATGATGGCTCAGAAGAGTGGTGCAGTCAAAGCCCTGACTGGAGGAATTGCACATCTGTTCAAACAGAACAAAGTCAGTCTGACTTCATGTTGCTTTACTTATCATTTTAAAAGCTCAGATATTTTTTTACAAGTTGATCTTTTTCTTTCCTGTGTTTTTTTTTCTTTTCTCTGCTCAGGTAACCCATGTTAACGGTTTCGGTAAAATAACCGGTAAGAATCAGGTGACTGCCACGGCAGCAGATGGCTCCCAGCAGGTTATCAACACTAAGAACATCCTAATCGCCACAGGGTCAGAGGTCACCCCCTTCCCAGGGATCCAGGTACCATCTTTCACTTATTTATAGCTGCAGGGAACTTTTGAAGTTTCTCATTCTTACTAAAAGCATTTATTGTATTTTGTTAGATTGATGAGGAATCCATTGTGTCATCGACTGGAGCTCTGTCCCTAAACAAAGTGCCAGAGGAACTGATTGTCATCGGAGCCGGAGTTATAGGAGTGGAGCTGGTTAGCCTGATATGCCTCCCCTGCCTCAAGTTCATCTGTTTTCTTATTTTGCTCATTTTTCTCACCAACATGTCCATCCTGTTGCAGGGTTCGGTGTGGCAGCGTCTGGGTTCCACGGTGACAGCAGTGGAGTTTCTGGGCCATGTGGGTGGCATGGGCATTGACATGGAAATCTCCAAGAACTTCCAGCGTATCCTGCAGAAGCAGGGCCTCAAGTTCAAGCTGGGCACCAAAGTCCTGGGGGCCACCAAGAGGCCCGACGGCAAAATAGACGTAGCGTGAGTTGACGAGGAGAAGAAGAACACGCTTCTAGTGTCAGACAGTTTGTAAATGGTTTTGGTTTGACTCTGCAGAGTGGAGGCGGCGGCTGGCGGAAAGAACGAGACGCTGACATGTGACGTTCTGCTGGTCTGCATCGGCAGAAGGCCATTTACCCAGAATCTGGGTCTGGAGAGCGTCGGCATCGAGTTGGACAACAGAGGTCGCATACCGGTCAACAACCGCTTCCAGACCAAAGTGCATGGGTACGACCCTTCACCTGCTGACGTACTGAACCTCAGCCGTCCATGCCCTGCTGCTGCCTTCATCCAGGAATCAGTAAATGAGAGCTGGGGTGGTCCAGTGTCCAGCCCATGACGGGACCAACACGCACAACCAAGGAGACAACATTTCACTCACTTATTCAGATTAGAGTTTAGCAGTAAAAGAAAGTATTTTGAGCTTCTAAGATCAGGGCGTCGGTCAGCAATTTCTTTAATTTCGGTCTAAAATAATATTTGAACAATTTCTGAGATTTTACAGATGATCAGCATTTATTTCACACCAATCTAAAAATTTGGGCCAATATTAATACTGCTTTTATGGCTAATAATTACAGACATGATATACATTTGTGGTGGGATTCGATTACAATTTTTGAGTTGATTTGAGTGTCTGTAATTAATGAACTGAATTTTAATCAAACTATTGACACAATAAGCAACATTTTCAATTCAAAAGCTTTTATCAGCTAAATTTCTGAATGCATAGACATTAACTCAATGAGAAAGATATTTGTTGCTTTTAATCTGTTATTTAGGTTATTCAGCCATCAGATTGGTGAAAGATCCTACTCTATCCATTCAGCGTTGAAGTGTTTCAGGGACTCCTGATCAGTCATGGGACGTTTGTAGAAATGTGAAGTGTGGGTGTTAGCATTAGCATTTGGGACATCTGTGCTGCTTGTATAGCTTCACTGACAGGCTAACTCCTCCTTCTTTTACTGCGTCCAATCAGATAATTTTTTGAAAAAAATGTAACTGCAGTGAGCCAAGAGTACTCTGTTGGCTTTGTTTGTATTTAGTGTTGTAAATAAGTCTGCTAAAAGAATGCATGCAGTTATGAAACCCTAAATGGTTCTGAATATTTTTGTTTGCCCCTCCCCACCCTCCTGTTTCTCCTATCAGCATTTATGCAATTGGCGATGTGATCGCTGGACCGATGTTGGCCCACAAGGCTGAGGATGAGGGCATCATCTGCATCGAAGGCATGGCTGGTGGAGCGGTGCACATAGACTACAACTGTGTTCCCTCAGTCATCTACACCCACCCTGAGGTGGCCTGGGTGGGGAAGACAGAAGAGCAGCTTAAACAGGAGGTCAGAATCCCATCATGCTTCAGCTTCACGTTTGGTTCATTTACAGTTTCAGTAGAGTTGAGAAAAAGTTCTAAGTCACATAGGAGGGTTTGGGCTAAATATTCTATACATTTTAAAGAACATACAGATGATAGGTGTCAGGTGCTATTGGTGTCAGAGATCACAGTAAAGGATACAACTGGCTAAATAGTTCATCAGACAAAAATGCTAATTTGCACTAGCATGTTTTCAGTTTGTCAAACGGTTTATATTCAATCATGGATCTGTCACTTTTTTCCCTAGGGTGTCCCATACAAAGTTGGCAAGTTTCCTTTTGCCGCCAACAGCAGAGCCAAGACTAACGCAGACACCGACGGCATGGTGAAGATTCTGAGTCACAAGGAGACAGATCGGATGCTTGGAGCGCACATCCTTGGAACGGTGAGAGTTGAGAACAGTTCACACTGAGTAGAAAATGCTGTAGAAAGGCTCTGAGACAAGTCAGACATTCAAGATCAGTATCACTTCATCGTATCACTGTAGTCTGACCTAGGGATGTGCATTTATAATGTTATCATTTAGCCTGATTAATTTCTTATTGTAGTAATAATTTAGATTAAATTATTAATGTCACAATAAATTCCAGTTAATGATGTTTTTTAAAAAAAGAAAAATCTCTGTTGCCAAGATAAATATTTTCTCCACTATTTGTTCAAAGAAAGCATCATATATATGATTAAATGCAGTTAGTAGTTGCAGTTTAATGACACAAATTACACTCCTTTGTGTGACTGGTGAAAAGAGCAGAAATTGTTTTTGAAGGACTACAATTGCTGTGGCACAGAACTGGAGAGGTACAAGTTACCGAACAAAGGAGTAATAAATAGTTCTTATTGTTACTTCTCTCATTATCATGACAGTACTGCAAAATATCATGATAAAACTGTGACTGTCCTCTCCCGGTCTGATGACATGGTTGTCTTTTGATGCAGGGAGCTGGAGAGATGGTCAATGAAGCTGCTCTGGCCATGGAGTACGGAGCTTCCTGTGAGGATGTCGCTCGGGTCTGCCACGCACATCCAGTACGTTCTCTTCCCCACTCTCACTTTAACATCCCAGCAGTAAGAAACCTGCAGGCATACAGACCAATAAGAATAATGGTTTACACATTCATTTCAATCTATTTTAATTGTTCAAAATTCATGGAAAATTATTTTCTATCGATTTAAGCTGTAGAGTTGTTTCCTCATTGAAGACTTACCTCCTAAGACTGTTCCGAATGGCATCATGATGACGTGCTGGAAGCAGAGTGTTGGAAAGAGCTTCTTAAAGAGACAGAGGCCCAATGGACCTGACACAGGGGCCGCGTTTCATTGGCTGATGCTCATTCTATGTAGCAGCTGTGCTACCACATGCATGGCTGTCTCACAAACACAAACTAATGTACATGCATTAGTAAATGCATGCTAATGTAGTCAATTTACTTCAACTATTCTTGAAGTAAATTGAGTAAGTTCATCTCCATTGTAAGCTGGTTGTATTTAATCACAGCAGAAATGAGTCAAACTTTTACTGGCTGTCCTGGCTGTATACCACTCCCACCTGCCGGCGGATCTCATCCTCCATTTCAGCCAGCAGCATTAGTAAATGCATGCTAATGTAGCACCAGGCTACATTAGCATGCATTAGTAAATGCATGCTAATGTAGCACCAGGCTACACTGCAGACCGGCAGAAAGTTTTCGGATCAACAATGGAAACAGAATGGTTCTCCATTGCCAGTGGGTAATCTGTGCTGGTGATGTCAGGTATCCTGATCATATTTGTGGTAGTAAAATTCACAGATTTCCGAATCAGAAGCAGAACGCCTTGCTTGGATCAAAGCTTGTGCAAAACCGCATGAGCAGCTCAACCTTCATAGGATCAACAAGATCAAAGGAGTCTGTGCTGGTGTAAGTATTATTGATTTGATTTCTTTCTGTCTGAATGAAAGAAAATCAATAACAAACACCTCCATCATCTTTTAGCGAAGTACAGCATAATGGCAGGACTGATACTAATTCTACACCTTGACGCCTGTCTGCTACAGTCTTACGTTAGCACAGTGCTTCTCAATTATTTTCCGTTACGCCCCCCATAGCAAGAAGAAAACTATTCGCGCCCCCCACTCCCCACCATGACTATCCATCTCTGCATAACATTTTTTCCTTATTAACATTTTTTTTTTTGCTGAAAAAACTCTAGCGGCTTATCGGTGTGATTGGGATGTAACGTATTTAAGTGACGCGCTAATTTATTTGGCTTCATGCTGTCCGCTGCGAGCATTTTTAGACACAGCAAACACACCGGTCTTTCCTCTTCTCCAACTGTAGTCACAGTGAAGCCAAGCGCTAAATACGCTTCGTCGTATTTCCTCTTCTTAGCTTTCGGTTGACTTTCTGTTGTCTCATTATCTTTGTCTCTCTCCGCTTTTCTTTTCATCCCTGTGAAAAACTTTTTCATGTTGGGGGTTGTTGAATAACGGAGGCCATAGACAGAACGCAGTCGGAGCTTTTTGTTGTCTTAACACTGCTAACCAAGGCAAACCTGTTGTCTTGTAAGTCGTAAAATGTTGCACTGTCGCAAACGTGACAGAAGTAACAATGAGATCGCCACTGACGCCTACTGTGCGCAATTACACTTTCTACTAGTACGGCCAAAAAAAAAGCCTGTTCCCCAGGATCACACACCCCCCCAAGTATCGCACCGCGCCCCCCAAAGGGGGCCCGCCCCACTATTTGAGAAGCACTGCGTTAGCAGATCAATATGCATGCAGTAAAGATTTTATTTTAGCAGAATATGCTTTTGACTAAACTGTTACTCGTGTTAGCCACTCTAGCACCAAGTACAGTGTATCAGGCCTGGGCACACTCAAACATTTGCCAACAAACCACAGGAATCAGCCACTGATTTCAAAAGTAACCTACAAAACGATGAAGCCCGACTTACCCAGCCTTGCAAGAACAGTAAGCATCAGTGATCTTGTCCACAGCTATACTGATGCTGAGGGTGTGAGGATCTGCCGTTTTCCTCATCGACCGAAAGCATTTTGCTGTTCCGTGCATAATGATGGAGGCATCGCGGCTCAAACATCTTGATGTCATCCGAAAAAGATGACATGAACTTGTTGGTTCCTCTGTTGCAGCTGATATTTGGTGAAAATCCAGCAGAAATGATGCAATAATGGACTCAGAAATGCTCCATCAGTCCAAGTGGAAGACCCCATGTTAACATAGAAACAAAGCACCGCGAGGCTTTGTTTGTGAGACTTCCGGCCACGTGAGATTTTCTAGGTCGGTGGTGGGCGGAGCTTGAAATGGACCTTGGTTTGGGTCCATTTCAAGGCATCAAATTACAAAGTCAGATTTCTTTTAAGTTATGTTTTATATATGCAACATTTTTAGAACAACCAAGATAACTTATTTGATTTTGCCTTACTTTTAAAATGACACTATGTGACTGGAAAAGTATACAATACCGCCCCTTTAAGGAAAGAACAGTTACCAGGTTTAATGTGAAAATTTACAAAATTTCTCATTCCAAATGTCACTGGTTTAAACCAGTGACTTTAAAGTTATTTTTCAAAATATATTTTATAAGTTTGATCTCTTATCCATTAGAACACCCTTCAATATTCAACAGAAGATGTTAGCATATATAGAGAGAAATATCATGAGGTAAATATTAATGGTTAATTTGGCTCGTGTAATTTAGTGCATTAAGTAAGAAAGTGAAAATGTTTTTTAACGCTAGAGGGTTAGCGTAAGGAACTGTGGAAAGCTAGTGAGGCCTAAGTTGTGGCAGTGTACTGATCCCTGACTACCACTGGTCAGTGATGCTATGCTCTCACCTGGTCACTAACTGATTAGAAGCTCAATTTCATCAGACTTGCTGGACAAGTTGATATCCAAATAATTCAACGATTCAAAGGTATTTATTTCAAAACTAAAACAGGTATTCCTTCACTCACGTTCGTTATTCTTGCCCTCTGTAGTGTCTGTCGCTGCGTCTCCATTACAAATATGTGCCAATCTTTGTCTATATTCTGCTAATGTTAACCACAACTTTACAATTGAAGTGTTTCAATTAGATGAGAAATTAAAGTCACGGATGCATAAACTTGAGTTGCAGCAACAAGCCCCGCCTCTTTAGTTGCTGCTACTTATGAGGCGTTTGGGGAAATTGTAGTTGGTGATTTTACAGAAGAGTTATGGATTCAACATGTTGGAATGAAATTACTTTTTCTGAACTGTGTGATGCTGTGAGAAAAAAACTAAAACAATCCATTGTTCTTCAACAGCTTCCTGTTTTCTTCTGCGTTTTCTCCAGTAGTAACATCCTGCTGTTGATCACATGACTTATGCGATGTGACAAAAGTGTTTTGCTATGGTTGGAAAAACCACCTCATCCTAAGCCAGTTTTTTTTCTTTTTGAAATTGATGTGTTTCAATTAAGCAAATATATTTTTGTAAAATCAATATGCACAGTTTTATAGTTGGAGGGAAATGCAGCTGGAGTTGTTATAAGGTCACCATTTTTACCTCCTGCTCATCTTCCTGCCTGTTCTGCCCTCGTCCTGCAGACGGTGTCGGAGGCTTTCAGAGAAGCCAACCTGGCGGCGTCCTTCGGAAAAGCCATCAACTTTTGAGGTTGCAGCATCCGTGGCGCTGTTGCTGGAGAAACGGGACACGTACCGTCTGCATCGAGACTTTCACTGACTTAAGCCACCTGTGATCCTGTGTCCATCACGACGGGATAATCACAATTAGTTTCATGTTATTTAAGTGCTCCAAAAAGAATATTAAAATGGGTTTGAAAGCTGAACAGAAGCTGACTTGTGTGAGACTGCTTTGTTTTCAGCATGTACTTTAAAGTTGCCATGGCGATATTTTCTTCACCCATTTGTGGAACAGGGATGGATGGTTTTCTGAGACAACTGTGATGTCTTCTAACTGAAGGAAAGGATGTTTGCTGGTTTGTTTTTATTCTTTCTTTTAATTGTGTGAAAGTTGGGAGCTGAAGTTAAGATTAATGTAGAAATCTCTCTGCTCTGTTTGGACCCATTCCCTACATGTAAACAGCACATTTTTAAATAAATGTTGACTTCTCTGCAACTCTGCTATTGATTTCTTCCTTCCTCATCGTAGACTGTTTAAAAGGTGAACTATTGAGAGGCCTTTCCTGATTCAGTTAGGCAGTCGACTGACTGCTCCATTCATCCCAGCCAATAAATCCAGTTCCATAAATATTTATGTGGTGGTGTCTTCATTCAGCTCTGTAAAATTTGAAATATACTGGATGCACTTTCTTTCAGAAGCATCTCAACAGATTGGACCCAAACCTACAGGACAAGGTTGTTTTTGTTCCTCTTTGCATCGACAGTATGCAGCGTTGGTCCCCAATTGTTGATGCTGAAACACGGCTCTCAGCGCTGACAGATAAAGAACTGTTTGTATTTAATTATCAGATGCTAAATGATTTCAATACAAATCTTTCATTAAAGATGATAAAAGATTCTTTTCTTTCATTCATATATTTGGCTTGAGTAAGCTGAAATCAGTAGTTTTTTTTTGGAGAGCTTCGTGTGCTAAAGGGAGTGGAGGTTGTATGTGCAGCATTGTATCGACTTCCTCTCTTTAAGAGTTCCTGGTGCTGCAGCAGACCAAAATCTCATTATGCAAAAATGAATTTGTGCAAAAAAAATGTAGTAAACATGTTTCGCATAGCCACTAAAAAGACTGATTCTTACAACTAGGAGCTTGTAAAAACCTGCGTAGCCCCAATATAAGTAACTGAGTTCAGCTGTTTGTTTTGTCAGGAGCTGCTCTGATGCTCTCAGTAAATAAGAAGAAACTCCACCTGTGTTTGAACACTGACGGTCCAGAGTGAGGGTGTGGCAGCTGCTGCTGGCTCAAGTAAACACTCACCAGCTGAAGATGAAGGACCTCAGCAGAGCAGTGGCACTTTTATTAACAGCCTGAATTCATAAAGTAATGCAAGAAAATCCCACAATTTGCAGCGACTGCCTCAGGTATTGTGCTGGTTTTACTTTTTGAGTAATGATACTGTTGGTGCTCCAGTTCAGACGCTTCATTTTACTCTCACTATTCTACTGACTTTTTTCTTGTCTTTCTTTTTGTACTGTGTAGGTGCAGACATGTTTCTAGTTCAAAAGACATTGAGGATAATGTTGCATTAACAAAGCAATTACAGTCTATTAAAACAGAGCTGTCTCTAAAATCTCTAATATTAGTTATTTTGCAAATCTACAAAACCTCAAATTGCAGCTGCACTTGTTTTCACATACAAATAAAATCGTTTCTACACCTAATTGGTGTAGTTTACCATTATAATATAAAGGTAATCCTAATATTGATTTTTCTTTATGTATAGAAAAGAATACAGCATAATTTATTGTACCATAGTAAGACAATTCAATTGGACAGATGGATGAGCAAAAGCATACTTTCTGATTTAAATTGAATTAAAATAAACATTTAAAATAAGCTAAATGCAACTTTATTAGGGAGATCATAAACTGATTTTAAAATGTTTTATTCTTCTCACTCACACCCTTTACGTTTACACTACCAAGTCAACAGCAGTGTGTTAGTCCACCATGTTACAAGTTCAAAATATAACAAAGTTTTCTTTTTACTTGCTTCATTTCTGAATAACAGGTACACCATGTTTATCACCTCAGAGCTGGGAAACTGCTGACTTTTCATGCATGGTTTGTAGAGCTATGGTTACTGAACACAGAACCAACAGGAACATTTGAAATGACGGATGAGTGAAACCTCAGCACAAACCCAGCTTTTTGCCCACAGTTCAATGGGTTGAATGGATATTTTAATTTCATGACGGATCATGCCTGAAACAAAATAAATTAAATCAATGTGGACTAAATGAAGAACAGAAATTATTTTGAACATTTCATGCACCAGTAAGAAAAAAAAATGGAGCTGGATTTTTTTTGATTAGCTGACAGTGGAGGTATTTTGGCAGCTAGTATTTACTTACAGATCATTTTTAAGCAAGCCACACTCTCTCGAAACAGGAAAACAGAAAATGTGCTTATAGTGTAGTTTACTATTTAAGCTTTTAAAATTTTGAACTAGTCCTTGTGTTTAAAAAAACGGCTTTTTGGTATAGTTACGCTTCCCAGCAAATGAACAACAGTAAAAACAAAAAAACAATCAGAGAAAGACCTGACTGGTAACGCGAAAGAAATAACCTGCACATTTTCTGTTTCCCTTTACATTAAACCACTGAATTATTCAAAATCTTGGCAAAAAATTCTGAAGGACCTCAGAGTGGATGCTTACTGGAAGCTTAGTGGGAAATCTAGTCACTGAGCTTAATTCAAGTGTGAATGTAAGATTGTGTCAAACAGAATTTTGTCATTTAATTTTTAGGTTTGTCACCATAATTGACTTTTTTAAAAGCCAGAGTAAAGTTCTTTACTGGGATGTTTTGTAACGTATTCTCCTGATTACATTTAGACTAAAGAGCATTATTGGGTGTAAGTGCAGGAAGGAGACATTTCCTCCCTTTGATTGAAATGCTTGGACTCCTGCCGTTCAGCCGTTAAATGTACTTTCCTTCCTCTGGCACAACTTTTCTTTCACTCAGAGTTACAAACCTCAGAAGCAGTCGTCAGAAAATATGAAAATGTGAACTTATCTATGAAACTCAGAAGTGAGTATGACATTAAAATTATTCCCTACAGTTTTTATGCTTTTTTTCTTATTGAAAAAGAGTTTGTAAAAAAGCATTTTGTAGGTTGTGTTTGTTCATTTAGAATATTCTAGTTGTTATGTAAAGTATATTTTGTTCTCCCTTGTGAGGCATCATTCTAGAACAATGTCAAGAACTGGAGAGAGGAATGAAAATTGTTTTGTAAAACCACTAACAGACGTACCTGTTAATCGGGAGCAGAAGGTTTGAATGCTCCTCCGTTTTATGTAAAAATAATGGCTAATTAAGATTTTAAGTTGTATTAATATAATTTGCAACAGGTTAAACATGATCATATTTCATTTTTTCAAAGAATCAAGTATTACTTTAATATAGTACATAATTTACTATTTAAAAAAGATAATTAGAATTTAAAAAAATAGCAAGCATAAAATAAAAGGTTTGAGTACATTACCAGATTAAAACAGGATCTATATAATAAAAGTGAAGACTGAATAATAAATAAAAATGCTTTTTATTTATTATTTGTATTATTTGTATTTGTATTATTTAAACTAGTTAAGCTGCCTGCATTGCACTGTGATATGTTGTATTCTTATTTATTTTAGCTGGAGGGACTACAGATGAAGCCTTTATGGGTCACTGGCATATGATGTGATGTGCAGCCACCCTTAAAAAACAACTAGTTCAAAATCTTTTGATTCATTGTAGAAAGAGTTTCGTTTTATGAAAACATGTTGGACATTTATCAATGAATGAATTTATCAATCTTTTGTCATTTTTGCATACTTGAATTTAGGTGCAAACAATTGTAAAATCAGGTAAAAATGTATGATTTCTAGGATGTCTCAGAGTGAAATCCTAGATTTCAAGGGGCATGCTTTCTTTTCTTCCACTTTTTAAACCCTTTTTACTGCTGATGGTTGGACTGCCCTCATTTGAAGACACATGTGAATGAAATGATAAATTATTAAGGAAAATAATTATCTTTTTTTAATGTGTGAAGCAGAGTCTTATGTTTTTTCACATCTCTTGCTTTTAGACCTCTTCAAAATGCCTGCAGTCCATCACCCATCAAGATCTTCAATTTGGGGACATAGAGCATCAAAATCAGGGGCTCAAATGAAAGCTGGATCATCAAAGCCAACAGTCACCAATCAACCCATCCACATTGTCTCCACCATGTCTACCCACAATGCCTCAGTTCATCCAGCTCCTGGTTCTTTTGAAGACCTGCTGGACCACATTCCCTGTAAGCTACCAACCAGCAGCTGATCCTTATTCTTGCGTTGTTACTTTCTCCTTTCAGGTATGATCTATGCACCTGGTGTTGTTTAACAATGCACAACTATAACATACATTAGAGTTGGATGAGCTGTGAATTTGCAAACAGGTTTATTTTGTTTGCTGTGCATATTATTTCAACCTGGACTTGGCAACCTTAAGTTGGTCATTTTAAGGCAACCGGACTTCTTCTTCTTCTTGTTGAAATGCACAGATTATATAATCCCAAATGCATAGGAGACAACAGAACTTGTTTCTTGAACACATTTAAACACTCAACATAAAGGGTTCTTCATGTCTGAACATTGAAGTGACAGGCTTATAAACTGTTGTAAGAACAATCACGTTAACATTAAAGTCACTTGCTGGGCATTAGGACACCAGAGTCATTGGCCCTATCCTCAATTCAGGTCAGTGTCTGTGTCCCTGACAATGCCATGTCACTCGTTGTGGTTGCATGTCCCACTGTGTGAATTGTAAAACCGTCTGTGACAACAACTCAGGGCTGCAGAATAAATATTAGAAAGATGAAATCTGAGTCCACCTCCGCTGCTTGGAGTTGGCTTCTTATTTTTAACATGGATGGCTTCTTTCATTTGTCTTTCAAATCGGCAGTCTTTCCATGTCCAAAACTTTAATGCCTTCAAACAAGTGTCCCTTGACCTTGAGATGAACATTCCTCACTGCGTTAGACTGCATATGCTCACTGCGTTAGACTGCATATGCTGCTGAGTTTTTGTTTGTGTATCTGAACTCAGAAGAGCAAACTCATTGGCTCAAGAAGTTGTGTTTCATGTACATCTGAAGGACAAGAGACGGGTTTAAAGACAGCAATAAGCTCTTTTAGGTAGATTTATGCAGGAATCAAACTTTCTGTCTCTATTAGTGCGGTTGTTCTGATTATGATCTATAAGCCTGTTAGTTCCAACCATGTTCAGAACCAAAGAAGCCTTTTCACCACAAAAAACCTAACCTGACTATTTTTCCATTCTCCATTTTATAGTGCCACGATGGGCAATCTATGCAATCTTTGGAATGGGTGGCCTCATTATTCTGCTTTGTTGCCTCTGCATCTGCATCAAATGTTGCTGCAAAAGGAAGAAGAGACAGAAAAAGAATCAGCAGATCCTTTTGAAGGGGTTAGATGGTAAAACAACCACAGCTCTGGTAAGACGAGTTTTGTGTAATACTAATCAGTGACAGTCGATCCAGTTCACGTCACACTTTAACATAATCATATGTGATGAGTGACATATAAGTTTGTTGCCTCTTTTGTAGTCTAAGACCATTTAAGCACCCAGCCTGTTGCTTATAAGACTCATTGAAGTTGTTAAGTGATTAAAGTACTGATAAAGTTGTATCAATGTCCAGAAGTTGAGGTCAACTTCTCACAAGCCATTCTCTTAACATCAAGACTTTAACTTAATTTACTGATTAGAACATTCTATCTGTAAAAATAAATGGCATCTTTTTTTAGTTCCATAATCTAATTTAATCAACATACTACAGATAGAGCACAGCTGAATGTAAGTCTGACAGAGCTGAGGGAAAAGTGAAAATCTGGAGAGGAAAGTTATCAGAGTGGAAGCAGCTGGCAGGAACCAACAAGGGCGACGGCAGTTACTGAGGAATGTAACTGAAGGAAGTGGCTAAGCAAACAACAGGAAGTGCAGAAACCAAATGAAAATACAAATATCAGTCACTACCACTGAGAAGAGAAGAGAAATCAGCTTTAAAAACACAAAACCAGGAACACATGAAACACAAGACTCGACCCGACCCAAACTGCACTGACACTCAGCATCATTTCTCATCATACAGATTCTTTGATGTAAAATAAAGGATAATATTGTGAGGGTGTGCTTTATTTAAATAAAAATATGTATTGTATATTGAACCTTAATAACTTTTCGTTGCTTACATTTTTTCTCAAAGCTCTATAAAATATGAGATATAATCTCTGTCCTTCTAGCACCACCTAGTGGTGAAATTTAATCTGCTATCACAAAGCTCATCAGGACTAAAGGCCAGCCAACCAAAGCCAACCACAGCCAACCACAGCCAACCACAGCCAACCACAGCCAACCACAGCCAACCACAGCCAACCACAGCCAACCACAGCCAACCACAGCCAACCACAGCCAACCACACCCAACCACAGCCAACCACAGCCAACCACACCCAACCACAGCCAACCACACCCAACCACAGCCAACCACAGCCAACCACAGCCAACCACAGCCAACCAAAGCCAACCACAGCCAACCACAGCCAACCACAGCCAACCACAGCCAACCACAGCCAGCCACAGCCAACCACAGCCAGCCACAGCCGACCACACCCAACCACAGCCAGCCACAGCCAACCACAGCCAACCACAGCCAACCACAGCCAGCCACAGCCGACCACACCCAACCACAGCCAGCCACAGCCAACCACAGCCAACCACAGCCAACCACAGCCAAACACAGCCAGCCACACCCAACCACAGCCGACCACAGCCAACCACAGCCAACCACAGCCAACCACAGCCAACCACAGCCAACCACAGCCAACCACAGCCAACCACAGCCAACCACAGCCGACCACAGCCAACCACACCCAACCACAGCCAACCACAGCCAACCACAGCCAACCACAGCCAACCACAGCCAACCACAGCCAGCCACAGCCAACCACAGCCAACCACAGCCAACCACAGCCAGCCACAGCCAACCACAGCCAACCACAGCCAACCACAGCCAGCCACAGCCGACCCACACCCAACCACAGCCAGCCACAGCCAACCACAGCCAACCACAGCCAACCACAGCCAACCACAGCCAGCCACAGCCGACCACACCCAACCACAGCCAGCCACAGCCAACCACAGCCAACCACAGCCAACCACAGCCAAACACAGCCAGCCACACCCAACCACAGCTGACCACACCACCCACACCCAACCCAGCCACAGCCAGCCACAGCCAGCCACAGCCAACCACAGCCAACCACACCCAACCACAGCCGACCACAGCCAGCCACAGCCAACCACAGCCAACCACACCACACACCACAGCCAACCACAGCCAGCCACAGCCAACCACAGCCAACCACACCCAACCACAGCCAACCACAGCCAGCCACACCCAACCACAGCCAGCCACAGCCAGCCACAGCCAACCACAGCCAACCACACCCAACCACAGCCAACCACAGCCAGCCACACCCAACCACAGCCAACCACACCCAACCACAGCCAACCACAGCCAGCCACAGCCAACCACAGCCAACCACACCCAACCACAGCCAACCACAGCCAGCCACAGCCAACCACAGCCAACCACACCCAACCACAGCCAACCACAGCCAGCCACAGCCAACCACAGCCAACCACCCAACCACAGCCAACCACAGCCAGCCACACCCAACCACAGCCAGCCACAGCCAGCCACAGCCAACCACAGCCAACCACACCCAACCACAGCCAACCACAGCCACCCACAGCCAACCACAGCCAAACACAGCCAGCCACAGCCAACCACAGCCAGCTACAGCCAACCACAGCCAACCACAGCCAACCACACCCAACCACAGCCAAACACAGCCAGCCACACCCAACCACAGCCAAACACAGCCAACCACAGCCAACCACAGCCAGCTACAGCCAACCACAGCCGACCACACCCAACCACAGCCAACCACAGCCGACCACAGCCAACCACAGCCAACCACACCCAACCACAGCCAACCACAGCCACACCCAACCACAGCCAAACACAGCCAGCCACAGCCAACACAGCCAACCACACCCAACCACAGCAGCTACAGCCAACCACACCCACACCCAACCACAGCCAACCACAGCCGACCACAGCCAACCACAGCCAACCACACCCAACCACAGCCAACCACAGCCAGCCACAGCCGACCACACCCAACCACAGCCAACCACAGCCAACCACAGCCAGCCACAGCCGACCACACCCAACCACAGCCAACCACAGCGACCACAGCCAACCACCCCAACCACAGCCAACCACAGCCAGCCACACCCAACCACAGCCAACCACAGCCAGCCACACCCAACCACAGCCAACCACAGCCGACCACAGCCAACCACAGCCAACCACAGCCAACCACAGCCAACCACAGCCAGCCACAGCCAGCCACAGCCGACCACCCCAACCACACCACAGCCACCCCAGCCACCACACCCGACCACACCCAACCACAGCCAACCACAGCCAACCACAGCCAGCCCACAGCCGACCACACCCAACCACAGCCAACCACAGCCGACCACAGCCAACCACAGCCAACCACAGCCAAACACAGCCAGCCACAGCCAACCACAGCCAGCTACAGCCAACCACAGCCGACCACAGCCAACCACAGCCAGCCACAGCCAACCACACCAACCACAGCCAGCCACACCCACCACACCCAACCACAGCCAACCACACCAACCACAGCCAGCCACACCCAACCACAGCCAACCACAGCCAACCACAGCCAGCCACCGACCACACCCAACCACAGCCAACCACCACACCAACCACAGCCACCAGCCACACACCCAACCACAGCCAAACACAGCCAGCCACAGCCAACCACAGCCAGCTACAGCCAACCACAGCCGACCACAGCCAACCACAGCCAGCCACAGCCAACCACAGCCAACCACACCCAACCACAGCCAACCACAGCCAACCACAGCCAGCCACAGCCAGCCACAGCCGACCACAGCCAGCCACAGCCGACCACACCCAACCACAGCCAACCACAGCCGACCACAGCCAGCCACAGCCAGCCACACCCAACCACAGCCAACCACAGCCAACCACACCCAACCACAGCCAGCTACAGCCAACCACAGCCGACCACAGCCCACAGCCAACCACAGCCAACCACAGCCACAGCCACCACAGCCAACCACAGCCAACCACAGCCAACCACAGCCAGCCACAGCCGACCACAGCCGACCACAGCCAGCCACAGCCTACCACAACCAACCACAGCCAACCACAGCCAACCACACCCAACCACAGCCAACCACAGCCAGCCACAGCCAGCCACAGCCAATCACAGCCAACCACAGCCAACCACAACCAGCCACAGCCAACCACAGCCAACCACACCCAACCACAGCCAGCCACAGCCAACCACAGCCGACCACAGCCAACCACAGCCAGCCACAGCCAACCACAGCCAACCACAGCCAACCACAACCAACCACAGCCAACCACAGCCAACCACAGCCACACAGCCGACCACACCCAACCACAGCCAACCACAGCCAACCACCCAACCACAGCCAACCACAGCCAACCACAGCCAACCACAGCCAGCCACAGCCAACCACAGCCAGCCACAGCCAACCACAGCCGACCACAGCCGACCACAGCCAACCACAGCCAGCCACAGCCAGCCACAGCCAACCACAGCCGACCACAGCCAACCACAGCCAGCCACAGCCAACCACAGCCAACCACACCCAACCACAACCAACCACAGCCAACCACAGCCAACCACAGCCAGCCACAGCCGACCACACCCAACCACAGCCAACCACAGCCAACCACACCCAACCACAGCCAACCACAGCCAACCACAGCCAACCACAGCCAACCACAGCCAGCCACAGCCAACCACAGCCGACCAAATTTAAATTCTTTCATAACTTTTCAAGCCTGGGTGTCCTACCTTGTCTCACACACACGCACACATACGCATATGCACACACATACAAACACACACGCACACACACATTCTTTGAGGTCAGAATTACACTCACACATTTCCTGACTAAAATTGTACAAACAATATAATTATTTCCCTTCATAACATCTCTCTCCTCACATTCCACTTTCTAGTGGAACTCTAACCCACTGAACAGAGGATTTATTATCTCCATTTCCACAGCTTTGCTAACAGATATTCTTACTTTTCTCCTTTGACAGGTTCAGCCAGACATGGAGGATGTTGACTACGGTTCAGTCAAACAATACAGAGGAAAGCTGCTCTACTCTCTGGAGTACAAAGCCACTTTATCTGAGGTACTTCAGTTCATGGATGTGTACAATGAAGAGTCTGTTGATGATGCAATGTCTAATCTGCTTCTAAAACTGTCTTTAACAGCCAGCTTAACAAAACTGTCATTTTATTTTCTGTTTTGTTGTTTCACAGCTTACAGTGGGGATCAAACAAGCCGACAGCCTGAAGGCGATGGACTTAGGCAGGAGTTCTGATCCATATGTCAAAGTCTACATCCTCCCTGATAAGGCCAAGATCTTTGAGACAAAAGTGTTCAAAAACACACTAAACCCCTTCTTCAACGAGCAGTTCACCTTCCAGGTAGACGGTTCTTGTCGAACGTTCGTTCAGTGCCATGGCAACAAGCATTACGGTACAACACCAAAAACCTGATTTTTAACAATTGATCAAAATCTCATGATTCTCAGCAGACTCTGAAAGTGAAAAATATCTCCACTGATAGATGTGGAACAGTCAGAAAGGTCTGTCAATGAATCCATCAAACACATCTAGAAAATCAGTTGGGTGGAAATAATGAAGACAGCTTCATCAAATTCCCTCGGCATCGAGAATTTGATACAGACACAAAGCCTCATCTTATTTTGATATCCTAAAGAATGAAACTCAGTTCCACTGGACTGGTCAGAAAGAAAAGCAAACCACTGTGAGAACCTTCTGACTTTGGAGAAAGATACAATTGTTTCTCTCTTTGTCTCATTTATCAAACATGAATAAATTTGGCAAATCTAAATGAACAAAAACAGGAACAACTTCATTTTATTTTTAGCAGGTGGGGGAAACAGGTTTTTGTCTTTGTAAATATCTGGTTCAAACACATTTTTCTTGTTTGCAAACAACATGAACATTTCTGCAGAGTACAAAGGTAAAGGTAATTTTATTTATATACACATTTTCAGCAAAAGGGCAATACAAAGTTCTTTACAAAAATGAAAAAGAAATACAAACAAAATAACAAACCAAACAAAAGAGCAAAAGAAGAAAAAGCTAATAACGTTGATCCAAAATAAATAAACTAGATATTCGTATTCAGTGTTGGTTTTTGTGGATTCCAGGTTCTAATCCCTGTTCTGGGTTTTCTAAACTGGTGTCAGTAAGTAAGTATCCTCTGGATACAAGGGAAATGAATCTGGGGAGGTGATGAGGGTAATGGCAAGGAGACCTTCCAGAGTTAGAGCTCATGAATGAATACATTTAACTCTGGATCTGAATCATCTGTGCCTGTATGTTATTGGCAATAAATGTCCATGGTGTAATTCAATAGGATAGTGTCCTATTGGAAAGGACCGATTTTAGGAAATAAAAAAATGGGAATAAAGTGCAGAAAAGTAGTAGATCTTACATAAACTGATGTGTACATTTGTTGAAATTGGTCAAAAAGAATCAGAAGTCTTTCTTCTTTTAATCTGATTCATATTTCTGCAGCTATCTAAGTCCGCTCTTCAGAAGTCCACAGCCGTGATGAAGGTGTTCGACTTCAACCGCTTCACCAAACATGAGATCATCGGCGAACTCAGGGTGCAGCTCTGCAACATCGACCAGAATCACGTCATTGAGGAGTGGCAGGACCTGGCGAAGCCTGCAAAGTTTGAGGTTTCATTTTCTGAAGCTCTTTTTCTCAAAAGAAAAAAGTAGGAAATTTAAAATATAGGGCCAAAGAAAAGCTTTACTTTTTTGCCAGCCATGTAAAACGAGTCATGATACATAGAGTTAAACATAGTGAAATATGTCGATGCATGATAAATATGGTTTCAACACTCAGTTTGTGGGAAAAAAAACAACTTAGTGTAACTAAAACTGATGAACACACTTTCAGTGCTTCGTTGTGACTTTTCTGTGTTGCAGGAAGAAAACTTAGGGGAGATCTGCATCTCTCTGTGTTATGTTCCAACAAGCAGCCAGCTCACCGTGGCGATCCTGGAGGCCAAAGACCTAAAGAGCATGGACCTGGGAGGAAGCTCAGGTAAAACTATTCACCCCATAATAATTTACAATCAGTAAGCTGTGCTATTATTGACAACAGCTTTGTAAGACACTTTGTGGAACATGTTGGACTTGAGTAAATCAATATCTAAGCAATCTTTCAATCAGAGCAATCTCCCCGTGTTTTATACTTTCATGATTAATTCGTAGCTAAGACAAGCTTGCTAATGTGTTTCTCTTGGAGCACCGTGTATTGCTCAGGGACAGGAACAATTTGCCAGCCACAACATGTAGAGATATTTGCTGGTAGCAGAAATTCTCTGATCTTCTTCCACTTGTTTGTTTTATGTAGATCCATATGTGAAAGTACAGCTGACTTTGGACAAAAGGAAGTGGAAGAAAAGAAGAACATCTATTAAAAAGAAAAGCCTGAACCCCTATTTCAACGAGTCCTTTATTTTTGATGTGTCTCTGGATCAAATGCAGGTGAGAATAATAGTATAGGCTCAGTAACATGGATTAATTACACACGGACTGATGTTTTCTAGACTTTATTTTTGTTGATTATGATGACTTACTGCTTACAGGTGATTAAAACACATTAAAGCTTAGAATGTGGAATTAATAAAGTAACATTCTCAATGCAGAAATGTTAGGTTCATGAAAAATGTCTAATGCCTGCTTAAAGGTTATGTTTATTCTGACACCCAGCCTGATGTGTACTCACTATGAGACACACCCTAATTTAATGAATGCCACTGTATTGGAAGAGAGCCAGAAACACCACGTTTCTTTAGCCTAAGAGTTTAGAGTTGCTTTTGAAACATCATGAATGAAACATTAATCAACATTCAGATGTGTAACAATGGCACTTGACAATTATTGACTGTGTGTTCTACAACTTTGTATGTTTTTGTGTGTATTTTTATGATCTAAGGTACTTTGACCTGCCTTGTTGCTGAAATGTGCTATTTAAATATATTTGATTGAATGTTTGATATCATCACTGCTGACACCAGTTACTTCGAGATCTTTGGACAAAGAGTCATGGGGTTTTGAGGTGTCTAGGCTTTTTCTTCCACTTTTTTGACAGCTGACAGTTTTTTTGACATCCACACTATTTTTGATTAGTCCCATCTTGATTCCATAACAGTTTGAAATATCGACATTTTAGAGATGCAGACAAAGCACAATTAAACATGTCATTATTGCCCAAAGAGTCGATATGGAAAATAAAAGCCTCATTAATTTGCTGCTTCATTGCTGCTCTTGTTTTTGTCTTCAGAGGGTGAACCTGGTGATCTCAGTTTGGGACCATGATGCCATGAGCAGGAACGACAGCATGGGAAAACTGTTCCTAGGCTGCGATTCCACAGGAAATCAGCTGAGGCACTGGGCCGACATGTTGTCCAACCCGCGGCGACCGGTCGCTCAGTGGCACAGCCTGCTGTCGGCTGAGCAGGTCAACGCCAGCCTGGGACTGAAAAGGAAAATCCCTGTTCCCAGCAAATTTAAAGAAAATAAGCTGCTTAAAAAACATTTTAAATAGACAAGAAAGTATTTAAACCAAATGATAATAATTCTGGTGTATCAGTAATGTTGTTGTTCACACTGTTGATATGCATGTAGGACTCACATTTGGCCAACAAAATTTGATCACATTAAGAATACCTCAGCAGTTTTGTAATATTGTATTTTCTCCATGTAGAAATATCCCTGGTTACATTCTCATGCAAAATCTGTACAAACCAGTTTGAATTTTGATTTACACAAAGAAAATCTCCTTCAATAGTTCATCAGGCAAAATAATGTGTCTGAGCTATGACGCATGGAATTTTGGGAAATTCACCCAGATTTATGATTGAATTCACATTTCGAGCATTCATGTCTCCTGAACATTTTCACATTTAATGAATGTACAGCCACAAACTTAAACCTATTTCATTATAGCTTTATATAACAGTGGGATTGTAAAGAGAAAGCAAAATGCATTGTTTTCTATTATATATATTTAGTTTTTTATAAATAAATAAATGTGAAAAGTGTGTCATACATGTGTATACTTTGTTGAATCTCCTCTCTTGTCTTTGGAGTATGTCCACCACTAGCATTTTGAAAAGAATATGGAGAAACATCTGATGCAGATGTTATGGATAGTGCTGATGCCAAACTGTTAGTTTTATATTTGTAAGCGGCAGGATATCTCTAATTGTGACTGGATGAACAGATGGAACTCAGAGGAAGTTTATTGTTGCTGATTTATGACGGAAATATTCTGTTGCTTTTCAGCAATACTTAGGGACCTCCAGGCTTCTGTTGCTTACTTGGGAAGAAAACTTCCAGACCAATATCACCAACGTTTCCCCCCTTTCCCTTTTCCAACTCATCCTTATCAATTCCTATAGTCTGCATTTGTAGACTACAATTTAAATGTGTATTTTTCATAATGCTGAGAAATACCTCCGATACCACTTGATATTTCTGGCTACTGCCATAGTAAATCAGGGTATAAGTCTCTTGATTATCATCAGATACATCACCATTAAGAGAAGTCAACTCCAAATTTATTCATATACTCAATCTGTTGGCTCTCCCTTCTAAAAATGTAACTAACATTTTGAATATTTTTGAAAGTAAAGTAAATGTTACCTCCCTAAAATAATGGCCAAAAGTTTTTTTTACCTAACTCTTTGACAATGAAGAGGTGGTGATTTTATTGTCATCACTATTATTATTAGTATAGTAATAACTATTAATAACTAATTATTATTAATTAATTAGTTGATTAACTAATACTCAATAAACCTGATTGTCATAATAATAATCACCATTACTATTATTATTATTATTATTTATTATTATTATATTTTGGCTATTATTATTAATACCAATAGCCAAAAGTGATTGCTTTATTTATTTTTGTAGCCTAAATCATTTTGGCAAAAGCATTACGTAGGCCATTATTTCAGTAAGATAATAACATGACAAATATTGTTTATTGCAGTTAGTTTTATCGTGCATAAAAGTAACTTTAAAGTATCCAAATACAAGTAACTAATAAAATAAGTGCTTCCAGGTCGTTTTTCAGGACTTCTATATCTTCATTGTTTTTTGCGGGGTTTTTTTCTGGCGCGCAAACCTAATTTATTTACGCGTGAAAAGTCAAATGTTTTTTGGTCCTATTGACTTTCCATACTCAGCAGCTAGCAGCAGCTAGCTGGTGCTAGCTGGTGCGCATTCTGCCCTCGTTCTGCTGCTGGACCCTAATCACCGTTTTGTTCATAATGACGTCAGCCCGCGATACTGCTCAGCATGTTTTCGCTCATTTTAACCCGAATTCCTCAACCGAGACTGACCGAGACTGACCCAACTCCCAGAGCGCCAGCTGTGTGTTTGGCTAGCAGCGAACCGCGATGCTAACGGCTGAAGCGATGTTTGTGAGATGCAGCTGAAGTGCTGCTCGGCCTGGAAAACATGACGTTCCGACCGAACCTCGGTGATGTTCCTCTGGCTGCGGGAGGTGGAAGATGGACACCGAGGACCGAGGACGACAGAACTGACTGCTCACGAACTTCGAAATCCGAAGGTGCTTTGCAGACACGATGGGAGAATCGGTAAGAGGACTGACTGCTCTGTGCTTTGTGAGTCGGTTCCGGCAGCAAGGTGACCTGCCAGCTGCACATGTTGGAGCTCAGAGCCTGATGCAGAGCTGCACGTTCAGCTCGGCCTGAATTCACACAAGTTTCTGAACGAGTTCTAATATCTCCTGATATTGCCAACAAATGAAAAGGGAATTTATTTTAAATCATCATATCAGCTAATGGTCAGTGATTAGTGTGATGCTGTTCAGACCTGGAGCTGTTGTCCTCCTTGGACTTGTGATAAACCTGATTGTCATTTTACATTTGGTCAGTGAAGAGAGGCCAGCTGCAGCTCAGCTGACCCTAACCCTAACCCTAACCCCAATTTTGGCTAATACCAAATGCTTTTTGTCTGAAAAGTTGCTAACTGTAACAACTAAGTTACAACGGTGAGTTGACTATTGTGAGGAAATTAACTGCTTCTCATATTATTCTCTTTAGTTTCTAAGCTTTCTGACTAGCACAGCATTTTTATTTTAACGAGTAAGGGTTCGGGTCAGCTGTCCTCACTGGCTGACATGTATGTTTTGTGTATTGCAGGTTCTTGTCCTGATCGAGCCATGAGTAGGAGTGAACACACTAACGCCAGGCATGTCCCCGTGGCCCTCACTCCCCAGCTCCCTCTCAGAGCTCATCGACCTCTGTGTGCATCAGTCTCCTCCGACAGCAGCGGCCGCTTCAAGGCTCTGGAGACTCAGGAGTGGAAGAACAACCTCAAATCTCAGGTACAGACAAAAAAACAAAGCTAGTTTGGTTTAAATCTGGACAAAACAAAAAAATTATTAACAGTAAAATTGTAATTCTCATGAGGATTTTGCTAATATGTCAGTCTATTTTTATATTTTTTATTTTATTTTATGGGAATATCTAAAAAAAATAGACTGTTGTGAAAAGTTCAATATTTTTAGTCACTCATTTTAGAAAGTAAAACTTCATATAGGTTCATCACACAGAGTGAAATATTTCAGTCCTTTATTTCTTGCACTCAGTTGATCATGGCTCACCGATTACAGAGGAGCAGCTTTGTATAAATGGGTGGAGCTTTGTATTAGTGGGTGGAGCTTTGTATAAATGGGTGGAGCTTTGTATTAGTGGGTGGAGCTTTGTATAAATGGGTGGAGCTTTGTATAAATGGGTGGAGCTTTGTATAAATGGGTGGAGCTTTGTATTAGTGGGTGGAGTTTGTATAAATGGGTGGAGCTTTGTATTAGTGGGTGGAGCTTTGTATAAATGGGTGGAGCTTTGTATTAGTGGGTGGAGCTTTGTATAAATGGGTGGAGCTTTGTATTAGTGGGTGGAGCTTTGTATAAATGGGTGGAGCTTTGTATTAGTGGGTGGAGCTTTGTATAAATGGGTGGAGCTTTGTATAAATGGGTGGAGCTTTGTATTAGTGGGTGGAGTTTGTATAAATGGGTGGAGCTTTGTATGGGCAAGTGTTTAGGATCGCCCAATGGTTGCCATGGGAGATTCAAGGATTTCTCAAACATATGTGAAAGAACTAAAATTTAACTCCGGGTACGTTTTAATGAAGGAATAACATTATACTACAATACAACGCTCAGAAATGGCCACACAGGACCGCAGGCAGCGGAATGAAAGGTTTTGACTGGAGGTTCATGCTCGCTCTGTGGGTGTGTGTGTTCTTCCAGATGGAGGTGGCCCACAGTGCAGGAGCAGCCAGCAGCACAGGTTCCCTGGAGCGAGCCTCCATGTTCTGTGCGTTGGCATCGGCCTCTGTGTCTGGCCCCGGCCACGGCCTGCCCAGCCCCGGCCTGCCCAGCCCCCCCGTGGAGACCCTCAGCAAGAGCAAATCTTCCAGCCGCTTCTCTCTCTTCTCCCCTCCATGGAACAGCAGTTCTGAATCTGACTCCAACCCACCATCTCGCTCAGGCTCCAAGAAGCTGCGCAATTACAGCCGGAGAGCAGCCACGGGGCCAGCAGGGGCCCGGGCTCCTGATGTGCTTGATCCCAAACGGAGCGGCCCCGAACACTTCCAGTACTCTGAGCCAGTCATTTCCAGAGTGACGGACTACATCTACGTGGGCAACCTGAACGCGGCGTACAATGGCCGCACACTGTGTCGCAACAACATCGACAGCATCATCGACATGAGCAGCGCGCCCGGAGAGCCGGCCCCCTCCCTCAGCCTCATCCCCTGCACCTGCTCCCGCGGGTCTCGGCACAGCTGGTCCCGCCTCAAAGTGGACATGGGAGACATGCCGGACACGCTGGCCGAGCAGCCGGCTCTGAAGTACTGCTGCTTTGAGGATATCAACGAGTGCATAAATGCTTCCATGGAGAAGAGGAAGCGCGTGCTGGTCCACTGCCGGGACGGGTTTTCTCTGGCGCCCATGTGCATCATCCAGTACCTGATGGTGAAGCAGAACATGAGGCTAATTGCTGCTTATGAGCTGCTGAGAGCCAAGTACCCAGTCAACATCAAGGAGTGTCACCAGAACGTTTTAGTGAGTCTGGAGCGAGCCCTGTGGCCCGGCGGGGAGGTGGACCCTGAGTGCTTCAAACAGGCTCTGTCCCGCAAGCTGGCCTGGACATGATGGCCTCTATCACCCCCCCTGTCTGCCTGGCTGCTCCTTCTGTTGCTTTCTTTCCTGGGTTGGTACATTTTCCACTGAAACCACCACAGGCAGCTCTGCTTGTCCTTCTCGATATTACTGCACTTTCTTTTAATTTATTTGGTGAAGAGAAATCATTTCCATGTGTTTCTTTATCAAACATTGACACAGATATGGTAACAACAACTTTGAACACAAATGCTAAACATTTTGCTCTACACCTAGTGTTTCGCCAATTCGTTCACATCTGGCTTACATTCAAAGTCTATGTGGAGGCGCATCAGACCCATCAAAATTGCTCGAGCCTGATGGGTCAAATGATTCAAATCGCGCCGCGCGAGACGCTTGAGACGTGTCGCGACTGGCCATCGACGCGCCTCCACATAGACCGAATGTAAACCAGACACGCCTGACGCTCAAAACATGCACCATTACAGTTGATATACAGTAATTAATAAAGAAAGCGAAAGTGACAAAAACAATATGTTGACGACCTTGGTCAAACATGTAAAAACAATCCTTTCAGATGGTTCAGAAAGTGCAGTTAGGTATTATAAATTCAGGATTTTCACCAGAAAATGTGCTAAATCTGGTGGCAGGAGTGCTAGGGCATTACTGTGTTTTTTAGTTAAAAATGATTAAAGTTGAAGGAAATGTGAAAATATCATAAGGTCACATTGTTATCCATTAGTAATCCATTATTAATACCTTAACAACAACTATAAAATCTTAAAAAGGCAAACATGAAAAAACCCGACCGTAAATAAGCAAACAACACTTAGCCTGTTTTCGGGTCAGGAAAGCCTGGTGGCCCGCCAGGCTGATAAAACACTGAGGAAAACCCTGAAATATAACATAATAAGCAACAGAGCATGACGTCGCTCAGGGCATAAAGCATAGAATAACACTGAATAGATCCGCCCTCATTGTTCCAGTCTTTTTAAACATCAGAACCGATACAGACATTGACATCGGACTGGTACATCTCTAATTGTGACCTTTCTGTTCATGACTAGCATCCACAGCTGCTTGGCTCCACAGTGTTTTATCTGTTGCCGTACAGTGGATTTCTATTTCTGTTCTACATCATGCTAATGTTCTGCTTTTCTACGTCAGGGTGAAATCTTTCAGTGAGCTAACTCAGGAGAATGTTGATGTCAAAGCAGTGCGGGCGGCTTGTACGTTGTTCTTTAGCTACAGATGCCTCAGTACTCAGGTTTGGACACTGATCTTGGCTGAATTGTGCTGATAATCTGAAGTGGAGTCATACATTCACAGAGCAAATCTAAGGTTATGCTGATGTAGAATTCATTTCAGACATTAAGAGGAGAGATTTCAGATGAAGTCATCACGCCAGTGGTTGACCCGTTAGTAATTTACTGTCTGGTTCTGATGATGTGGATCAGTGGTTCCCAACTGTTTTTGTGGCAGTCTTGTTAAAACCTTTACCTTGAAGTGGCTCGACTTGATAACTTTGGTTAGAAGCTGGGATCACTATGAATGATGCTCAGCAGAAAGAAATTTGACAGTTCCAGATTTTGTTTGGACTCTTCTTATTTCTAACATAAGTTACATCTTTTATGCTCTAATTGCAGGCAAATGTTTTTTTTTCATTTGAATTATTCTCCCTAATAGGAATTGTATTAAAGATTTAGCTCTTTCAAATATATAATTTCAAAAATACAACTACATTGTAGATCATTACGTGTTGCATGTAGTCATAATGTTTCTAATCCACTTTTTAACATGTTGGTCTTTGTTTTCACATGAGGACACAAAATATTTATGCATTTCATCCCTTTTACTGAGTTGCTAAAAAGTGTCAAGAAAGACTTGCCATTGGTTCCTCTTTGTACATCAATTTTAAGAAATTATTTTTATTAAAGCCAAAACAAGAGGGCAGTTTAGAGAATAAAAAAGCCTTCTAGCTTTTTTTTTGTAGCGCTTCTAACTTTCTATTTTGTTGACTTTCTGCTTGCCTGTCAGGGTAATTCAAGTAATTGAGTGATGCAATGCTATTATTGCTTATAGCAGCAAATCTTAAACCTCTCGTGATTTTTGTTTGTGAAAATATAACTGAAACTTTAAGCCTTGCATACATGTGTGATCGTACATGACTTCCTCCCGGCCTCCAGGTTGGGAACCACTGACTTTAACAACACTATCTACAAAGTTCATCTCTCTACTTTTAACAGAACAAGTAAAATGAGCAAATTATGTGCCACTTTTTATAGCACAGCATCAGCCTGCAAAGATTTCAACTGGGAATGGTGCTGAAGTAAAACAACTGATGACCTGCTTTCACAACGTTATCAGGATGGGAGAATAAGGGTGTGCAGAGATGACTGGTCATTCCACATTTAGAAATGTTGCATTTTGCAGGAATAATTTGAGAATGACATAACATCAGCTAGTACCAAAAACACCTGAAACAAAAACTAAAAATGGCGTTTACAGCATTTCTGATAGACATGTAATTGTGTTAGACATTGATTTGTCCAGGGATAGATTGTGTTCAGACTGCCTAACTGATTCAGGAGTTCAAGGCCACCTGACAGTGTTTCCAACAAAACCGTTACCTCTGCGTCTTAAACCCTGTCCACACAGGATCAGATCACTTGAAACACACGTCAGCCTCAGGTGGGAACAGGGATGAAAAATACATTTGAGGTGGTTCAATGAAACAACAAATTTTATTCTAGATTGCAGTCGTCGATTTCACAGAAGAGCTTTGGATTCAATACATTTGAAAGAGATGCAGCTTTTTATGAACTGTGATGCTGTGAGAGCTCATGCCACCCATCCACAAGTTGCCGCCCTGGGCTGTTGCTCATATCAGAAACCACCACTGACCATACCAGCTTTTGTTTTCATGTTATGCATGGAATAAAATCTTACAGTAGTTGCGTTTCCGTAGACCATGCAATTGAGCAATTTCACTTTTCGATAAATAATGGAATTATGGCAATTTTGAAAATACTCTCAATTTTAGCTAAAAAGTTTCGGTGCTAGAATTCTGTGGGATTTTTTTTTGTTTGGCTTTATCAAAATTGGTTTATTTCGCAAAACTGCAACAGAAGCATGTTTTTTGCATCACAGGTCATGAGCCACTGATGATGGCACAGCATGGTTTTTAATGACTTATGTCATGAACAAACTTATTCACATGTGATTTTAATAGTGCTTCTTACATAATGGAAACACCATAATTACAAAATTGTGATTTTCTGACATTCGTGGCGCATTGAGAAAGTTTTGCACACATTTGTAAATGAAACACAACTAGTTTGAATCTCACATTAGCTCACAAACTGAAATCTCAATCCAAGATGCTTCAGGTACAGCGTGTGAAGAGTCGGACAGAATTTATGACCCAGTCAGTCACACTGGACGACCACCATGAGGCCACATGAGTGATGATTCTGTTTGGAAGTCAGCTGTTCTTCCTGACGTCTCTGGGTTTGGATCTCACTGGACTTTGAGTTGCCTCCAAACTTAACTTTAAATATTCCACATGTTGCATCTCATTGACTCTGTTATTTTTGCTGGGCCTGTCTTTGTCTCCTGATGGAAGATGTGTGGTCTGACCCGTCCTCTGAGTGTCACGGTACCAGTTCATATGCAGCCACTTCCTTTCTCCATGATCCGCAGCATTGTTTGAGTTTTGTTCTGTCTGTGCTGATAGCTATTTTCCATTGTAAAATGTTTACTTTTCACCTGCGTTTAAATCTATATCAATATTCCCAACTGCTGTATAAATGTGCACTAACCAGGTTAAGGCAATGAATCAGCAATCTAGACTTGCTACTGTTTGGTCACTTCCTTTTAATGGGAAAAATAAGTGATGTAGTTTTATAAAAATGTTTTTCCTGTATTTATTTTTATTGGGATGTACCTTTCCACAAATGTTTTTGAGTTTATCTTTAACAGAGGGTGAGATGATGAGCATATGAAGTTTGGTTTATGGTTTTGACCTCTTACAATTAGATGAAGGTAGTTTTAGAACCTGTTCAACACAGAGCCACCTGTACTTTAAATTTTACAACTTGAAAGCAGATGCACTAACTAAATCACGGACAGAGTGGTTCTTATTTCTGTCTGCAATGTAGGTTTGAAATTTAGTATTTATTTATTTTTTAATCATATTTTAGCACCAGTAGATCTACTAAGCTTGACAGTCAAAACACAAATCAATATCTGCATTTCCACTACTGTGAAAGTCTAGGCTAGTCTTTGTAAAATGAAATTTACTCTCCATTACTTGAAGGAATGATGTTTAAAAAGAGGCCAATCAATGGGAATATTCGACTTCAAATGATCCAGAATGCAGCGGCACGGCTTCTTACAGGAACCAGGAAACTTGACCATATAAGGCCTACGCTGGTCAATTTACACTGGCTACCTGTTATGTATCGAATAGATTTTAAGATTCTTTTATTAACTTATAAAGTTTTAAATGGGTTAGCTCCCCCTTATCTTCAGGATCTTTTAAAATTTCAGGAGATCAGGCTTTTTCTGTTGCTCCGAATTTATGGAACAATTTGCCTTTTCAGATTAGATCTGCTAGCAGCCTGGATCATTTTAAATCGCTTCTCAAAACTCATTTTTATTCGTTGGCTTTTAACTGAAGCAATTTTTTGATGTTCTGTTTTTATCTATTTGTGTTACTGTCGTTCCTGTGCAGCACTTTGGTGCAGCTTTATACCTGTTTTAAAGTGCTATATACATAAATTTGACATTGACATATTAAAACACAAAATAACAGAAAATCAACCAAATAACACAAAGTTCCATTTCAGACCACTGCACTTACTTATTACATAAGTGTGATTAAGATTAAACTGCATGAAGTAACTGCATATTTTTCAGATATTTACTAGAAAGTATCAGTTTGAGCCCTTGAACAAACAGTGGAGAAAATAATAAAAATAACTTCTGATCATTTTTTTTTACAATAAACAATACAATAACAATCCATCCCTACTTTAAACTTCATAAGTGTATCTCTGCCCTATGCTGCATTTCTTTGTCTTCAGACCACAATAATGTTTGTGCTCTAAAATTCTCTTAACATTGGAGAATTTGGATAGTGCTGCACCTCCTGCAGCTTTTATATCAGCTTATGTTTTTTTAAAGACAGACTTTTTTATTCACACAGATATCATCCTCACATTTTAGCTTTGGAGTTTTTTTTATGTACAGTTTTCAACATTTATTATCTGCATGAAAAGATATTTGCAGCAGCCTGTGAAAATCAATACTCGTCATTATTTGATGTTTCAGAACAATAAGTGGCCACACATCATCTCTTTGGCATCTTGTAGTTTAGATTTTTGGTTTTCTTTAATCAAAAATATTGTATGCCACATGCATAAAAATTGGGCTTCAGGTACTTTGGACCCAGATGATGTCACCATCCATATATAAAACGATCTTTGTTTAACAGAGAGCTATGGCTGCAGCAGACAAGAAGTGCTTTTATAATTGCTCCAAAAATAGTGGAGAATCTGGTAGTTTATATCTTTTTCATTCTTTCAATATCTATTGGTGTTCTGGCTCTGAACTGCAAGGATTTCTGTCATTTTAAGGTAGGCATGTACACTGGGTTACTAAAAAGTATTTTTTGAAAGTTCTTTTTTTTTGACAGAACTTTTTTGCACCACTGAATCTAAAAATCCCATCAATTCTTGTCAATCAGGTCTTTATTCAAACTGTATTTAGAGAAATTTGATCTTATGACTAAATTGATGACATTTAATATTTCTGAACAAAAGAAGATTTTAGGAGAAAAATGTATTTTCCAACAGAGCATATTAAGTGTTATAAACATGGACTTCTGTACATTGTATAATAATCACTATAAGGGTAAGTACATGTGAATTGAACATTATGTCTTCATTGTGTAAAATTCTCCATCTCTTTTCTGTCCTGATGGAATCTCTCCTGCTCATCATTCATTGATCAGATTCTCAGGAAACTGATCCAGATGAGAGAACAAGTCTTGCATTTTGATGCTCATGTTGCTCCATAGTTCAGGAAGTTGACCTGATTGAGCAAAACCAATGTGATTTTTGGATTCAGCCAGTGTAATACATCTGTTGTATCAGCACTGTGACATTCTAGCTGATGTTTCTTTTGAGACCCTAATCTTTAAAATATACCAATA
Source organism: Poeciliopsis prolifica (assembly GCF_027474105.1). Lineage (NCBI taxonomy): Eukaryota > Metazoa > Chordata > Actinopteri > Cyprinodontiformes > Poeciliidae > Poeciliopsis > Poeciliopsis prolifica. The sequence continues at coordinate 266,771 of NW_026562464.1, read as the reverse complement.
ATTAAATTAATTACTTGCTAAGGCCATAAGTTACAAGCAATTTAATAAGGAAAACTAGAATTTGTTTGGAATAACAAAAAAAAAAACCCATGGCGTTGCAGCAGAGTTCACCCAAGCTTTTTTTTTTTTTTTACTTTTTTTTTAATATGACTTATTGTGTCCAGTTTGGACAGAAAACGATGCATCTTTTTATATGTAGATATCTGGAGCTTATTCTTTTCTCTTTTTTTATTTGTTTAAATGTCAGACTTACACTATAACAAAGTATTTTGTACTTTGATTTTGCTTGAATCCTAATACTTTATTTGGTTCCTATCAAACGGCATCTCTCTCTCTGCACATCGTCATGTGAAGGGTGCGGTTGTATTGGAAGTATGGTGCCTTCGTTCAGCGTCGTTTTGTATGCCATGTGGTGACATTTTGCACAATTTGTATGAATTTAACCTCTTGATATCTTGTACAGAAACGATGTCTATTTCTGGATGTTTTATTTGGATGGAAGGTGTGCATGTGACATTTGAGTGATGTGTTTTTTGCTGTTCTCTTTGGTGGGTGTGAAAGCCTGGTAAATGAGCAAATGTTGAAGTGCAAAGCGCTCTAAAAAACAAACGGTGTTTTAATGTTGTAAATGATGCACATCAATCAGTCCAATGCTAATCTTTTCTCTCAGGTGATATCTTATTGGCCCACAAAGTTTTTAATGAATTTGATGTTTTAAAATGTGAAGCAATGCATTTCTCATCTTACTTTTCCAAAGTAACATGAACTTTTATTAACATTAACATTAAAATGCTGTTGTACACCTTGGTGGACTTTGTTTTGTTGTTGTTGTTGTTGAAATCAGGCTATTTAAAACCCCAAGATAAAATTGAGCTTAGATTTGTAATATGTTAAAAGATTTCTTTTTTCATTCTTACTGTGAAAATCCTGAGTGGTTATGGAAAAAATTTGGTCTCTCAATTGTTACCGTCTCCTCGGTGTCTTCCCAGCTGCTGCAGCCTCACGTTTTATGGCCTCTGCTGCCAGACGCACATCAACATGAACATTTTCTTCCTGCATGAGTTGCTGATGAACTTCTGCGTGATGAATCTCTGGGTGATGAATCTCTGGGTGATGAATCTCTGGGTGATGAATCTCTGGGTGATGAATCTCTGGGTGATGAATCTCTGGGTGATGAATCTCTGGGTGATGAATCTCTGGGTGATGAATCTCTTTGTAGTTGGACAAATGAGCCTTCAAGACAAGAGCAGGAACTTTAAAGGACCATGAAGATTTTTTTCTTTGAGGTGAAAGAATGAGAGAGTCAGACATAAATTTCCAGTGGGAAGTTTACTAGAAAATTAATTTCCAGAAATGATTATTTAATGATTCCAATATGTTTGACATCATGAAGCCACAAATTGGATTACCAGCCATTATTTTCGCTCTGTTTTGAGAAAGATGAGTAATTCTTGTTTGCATTTTGGTCACATCTTTAAAAAGCGCATGTAGACTAGACTAGACTAGACTAGACTAGACTAGACTTCCTTTATTGTCATTGTACAAAAAAAACACAAGGTGAATCTTGACAACGAAATGTCGTTACTTGGCTACCAGTGTAGCAGAGCTAAAACCTTATACTACCCAATAAATAAATAAATACAATAGAAGTGCCATACAATACAGGTTCAGTGTTGTGAACAAAACTAAACTAAAGTGCATGTATTGACCATGTCCATGGGGGGTGATTTGGTTTGTGAGTGTGTTTGTGTGTGTTATGTGGCGTTAAGCAGTCTGATGGCCCGGGGGAAGAAACTGTTCAGTAGTCTGGTTGTTCTGCACAAGATGCTGCGGAACCTTCTTCCAGACGCCAGGGGGGAAAACAGTCCATGGTTGGGGTGGGTGGGGTCGGAGAGGATCTGGTGAGCGCGAGATAGGCAGCGCCTCTCTGCGATGTCCTTGATGCAGGGGAGCAGAGCCCCCGTGATCTTCTCCCCTGTCCTCACCACCCTCTGTAGAGACTTCCAGTCAGAGGCCCTGCAGCTCCCAGACCAGATGGAGATGTAGCTGGTCAGTTGGCTCTCGATGGTCCCTCTGTAGAAGGTCTGAAGGATGGGGGGCGGGAGGGATGCTCTCTTCATCCCACGCAGGAAGTGCATGCGCTGCTGGCCCTTCTTCACCAGTGGGATCAGTGTGACCCCAGTTGGACCTCATGGGGTCTGAATGATCCCGTCTCTTTAGCCATGGGAGGGTCAAACAATAAAGGAGACTTGTATTGAATGTAAACATGTTTCAGTTAAGCTCATGTGTTATAAGGGTAGATATTATAATCTAGATATAGATATCATAGTTTCAGATGAATAACATTCAGTGCTGGATGATTTTGGATGTTTTTTGGAATCAATACACTTCTCAACTTTAGAGAAGTTGATGTGTCAGTTCATGACATTCTTTCTGCCTGGACTCTGATTCTGGCCTCTGTTTTTAGACAGAGTTTCCATCAGCAGAGAATGTGTCAGCTGTTTGCTGCTGATCTCAGTGTGGTCAGTCGGTCGGTCAGTCGGTCGGTGGTGGGTGGGCGTGTTCCAGGGCCTTTTATGTGATAGGGATTCATAAATTCTTGCTCCAAATCATATGGACAAATTCAGCCTGAGTTCTGTTTCCGTCAGGTTTCCTCTTCCTGTAGAAGCATTACTTTCTGAAAACACTCAGAAGGATTTCAACAGTCATCTGTTTTTCTAAACAGATGACTGATTTCTATAAACACAATGTGCAGTTATTAAAATGTATTATGATTATTCTATCATTCAGGGTTTTAAAGCAAATCGAAACCAAGATGTCAAAGTGAGTAACTCAGTGACCCCATGTGTTTATAACTACAAGATATAAACCCAATGGGACTTTTGATCTTCACAGCTGATATACTTTTGAATTATGAGCGTGATGAAGGCTGGTTCTGTTCTGGTTCTGTTCTGGTTTTGTTCTGGTTCTGTTCTGGTTTTGTTCTGGTTCTGTTCTGGTTTGGTTCTGGTTATGTACTGATTCTGTTCTGGTTTGGTTCTGGTTTTGTTCTGGTTATGTACTGGTTCTGTTCTGGTTCTGTACATGTTCTGTTTTGGTTTTGTTCTGGTTTTATTCTGGTTCTGTACGTGTTCTGTTTTGGTTCTGGGAACTACTTTGAAAATTCTGGGATGACGATTGAAAGAAAGATTTTACATAACATCTAGAAAACTCTGACTTACCCTGACCATCCCCTTGATCAGCTCTTTTTTATAAAAAGCGACCTCCTTTAGTCAGCTGCTTCTTTGAATTAGTTGTAATACAGACTGCTTCAGCAGCAGCCGTCACCATCTACAATAACTGTCATCAAATGAGCTATAGCGCTTAATTTTCATATGGGAATGACAACATATTTTTAAATTTGAATTGAATTAAATTTTGTTTCCATGTTGATCTCACAAAGATTGCTGTGATAAGTAATCAGTTCATCTTTGTACTTACATTGTGTTTTTGGTCATTCCTACTGTATATTTGCCATTAATCCTCATGATTTCTCTGTGCTTTAAATCTCAATAGATGTTTCCTGTAATCATAGTGTCCATCCCATGCTCTCTTTTTTTAACTCACTCTTTGTATTGTCTAGTGCTTCATGTTTTGTTGCTAATCAGATCCACTGTGAGTAAATTAATTTAACTCTTATGAAAACCTCACTTTGACTAGGACTTTGTCAGCACTTCAGTCTTTCTCTTCCATATCTAAAAGTCAGCACTTCAGTCTTTCTCTTCCATATCTAAAAGTGATGTACTTTCCTTTTGTTTTTCTCCTCATTGCTATAGAAATGCTCTGCAGAAATAAGCACAGTTTTAGTTTTCATGAAATCATTTTAACAAGGAAGTAATAAGACAAGAACAAAGCAACGCTTTAGACCTTTGCTTTGCTTTTTGCTTAAGATAAATGCGTAACGAGCATGTCAGCATGTATGCAAAAAATTAATTAAATGAGCTGAAAGGAAATGAGTTTTGATGATACGAGTTAAAAGGACAACAATCTTAAAGGGCGGGTTATTTATAATGCAGGCAGCCGAGGAAGGGGCGACTGACAGTGTACTGTATTTCATGACCTTGTCATCTCATTGGCTTGTCCAGTAATCCACCACCATATAGAGAAAGTGGAGGATTTAGAGGGCATTCTGAGATTGCAATATAAACCTTCTTTACACTTTATCAGTGTGAGACTCAGTCTGCATCTGGCTGCAGCAGCTCTGCCTCGGTAATGGAAAACCTTTTTTCTCTGCTCTTCATCTTGACGTTGCTTTGTTCTCTCTGTCGGCTACCTGACAGCAGCTTTTTGTTTCTTTATTTAAGGCAGCACATCTTTACATTGTAGAAACTTTGCAGTTAACAGGTGAAGTTTTGCGTGATATTACTTTGGTATAGTGTGAAATTTTGTCTCTGACTTGGAAAGGATTTTGCTTTTTGAGGTAGAAAAGGGCAATCTTCTCTGTTGATGAAGTGTGTGTCCTGTGGGATGCTCCAGCGATGTGTCGTCTGATGATGTGGAACACTGAAAGCCAATGCCATGGCCAGGCTCTGAGTTGAAAATCAATCCAACAGTTTTTATCCTCCTGTCAAACCATGAAGGTTGTTAGTATTTGGAGGTACACTTGGTTTGATATGGTGTTGACAGAAGTTGTGTCTCTTTAAACAAAGCCATGTCAACCGAACCCCTTTTCTGTTAAAATGAAGTTAAATGATTGTGAAACCCTGTTTTCCTTCCACAGTTAAGCTTCCTCTTTAAGAAAACACTAAATAGTAATATGGTCCTGCGCAGATGCAGGACCATATTTTGATATTACTGTGTCCAGATTTTCCTTAAATGAACTTGTAGGGAAGACATAGCCTCTTTTCTTCCTGTTACTACTTCAAGAACCTCTGACATTTGCTCCTGTGCCAGTTATATGTTTCAGATGCCTGTGGTCATCACACATCCTTTCTTTACAGAGGAGCTGGTTTTTTTCTTCATACTTGATGAAAGCTTTGGGAACAGCTGTAGACCCAGGAATAGATGTTACTCTGCAGCTCTGCTAAAGATATAGGGATTACAATCAGCTCAGGCAACAGCTATGCAGCCTCAAGAGATCTGAAACTGTCTTAGTTTCTTCTTAACCCACTGACATTATGCATAAGGTTTCATATTTTGATTGAAATACAATGTCTTGATAAAATGTTTGAAACAGAGCTGGGAAAAACTATTACAATATAAATCTAATTGATCCAGCTACAGGACAGATTGTAGTGTATTGCCCTTATTACATCAGGTTACAAAAAAAGATATTTTGGAAGTTGTCCATGTTTTTTCAACAGGATTATTTTGCATCGCTGAATTAAAAAATGGTCCCCATTTTTCTCAATCAGGTTTTTATTCTAATATGATTTAGAGAAATCTGATCTTCTGACTAAATTGATGACATTTTTGTAATCTTATCGGTTTATTTCCATTAATATTTCTCATTCAAAGAAGGTTTTAGGATAATTTTTTTTCTAACAGTATATTAATGAAATGCTACAAACATGGACTTCTGTACATTGTATAATAATCACTATAAGGGTAAGTACATGTGAATTGAACATTATGTCTTCATTGTGTAAAATTCTCCATCTCTTTTCTGTCCTGATGGAATCTCTCCTGCTCATCATTCCTTCATCAGATTTTCAGGAAACTGATCCAGATGAGAGAACAAGTCTTGCATTTTGATGCTCATGTTGCTCCATAGTTCAGGAAGTTGACCTGATTGAGCAAAACCAATGTGATTTTTGGATTCATCAAAATGACCCTGAAACTGTGGAAAACCCCAGACAGGTTTTTGGCTGCAGACCAGTGGAATCTGACAGACGTATCAATGAATCAATAAAAACAAGTCACAGTGTTGTGATCGTCGCCATTCCTGCCCTCCTGCTGCATACTGATCAATGTTGCCTACATCAGCTCCTGATGTCAGTCTAGATCGGGGCGCTCCAGTCCTCCAGAGCTCCTACCCTGTAACTTTTCTCTAACACATCTTGATCAAATGAATGGCTGCAGAGCTCAGGTGCTGCTGGTGAGAAAAGCCAGCCTTTTTACTCAGGCGTATAGGAGCAGGGATCCATCTAAAAGTTGCAGTTCTGAAGGACTAGACATAGCCACAACTGACCTGAAGGTCAAAATTTCACATTTTGGTCCATCTCCAGTTAGCAAAACTTAACTATAATTTTTCAAATGCCACATGTCTAGACAATATTTTGGTGTGGCAGCTCTTCCAAAGTGGTAGCTTAGTCATAGTCGTCAGCTCATAGCGTTAACAACCCCTTTGGACAGGTCCTGTTTTTTGAGACAGGACCTGACAGAACCCCCGGTTAGCAGGAGCGTTACCGGGGCTTAGGGTTAGGGTTATGTTCAGGTTGGCTCCTGGGATGGGCATTTGTCAATGGTCTGTAATATAATGTTTGATATTGTCTTAAACGGGACACTCTTGGCTTGACCAACACAGAGGTCAGTAGAGTTTGTTAAGCCAAAATTAATACACATTTTGGGACACAAGGGTTAATAACTGAAATACTCATAGACTCTAAGAATTCACAACATGTATACCGTACCCATACTGTCTGATCATGGGAGGAGATTATGAGCTGTGATTTAACATCACAGACCAATCCTTCAACAGCCTTCAAGTATTCCATGCCTGAGACCTTGACCCTGGATCTGACCACTGCCAGTGCTAGTTTCTGTTTCCTGATTGTGCTGATGATGTCTTTGCCTCTGTGCTTTCAACTCCCACTTCAAGTCTCTGGATTCTGATCATTGCCTCATGGATATTTAATTTCTTGGTTTATTGCCCATCACTTTTGCCAATCTGGACCTAAGGACTGTAGTCAAAATGACCAGTCACTTTCTCATACTTAAATCAGACCATTGGAAGGCTGCATAAACAGGTTTACCTGGCTGGCAGAGTTTCTGGCCTGAAATCTTTAGCATTCTCAGCTTCCATCATATAGAATCCTGTTCTGTGTATGATCCTGCAGGTGAAACAATCCCTGATAAACGGACACTTTCCTCTCTCTGTCACAATATCAAGTCGCTGAAGAGGAGAGCTTGGGAAACCGCCTCTTCTGGGGAAACCTTTTCTTCCTGTTTGACCTTTAGTCCCTGGTTGCCTGTCCAACGCTCGTCCTCCTATCTGTTCTGCAGGTCTGACCGGAAAACATGAAACACAAAATCGTTCCATTCCTGCTTGAACATTCTGATGAATAATATTGTCGCTGAAGACTATTCAGTCTTTTCTGGGTTATAATTTCCATTTTTGGTCCTATAATATAATATTATAATATTGTTTCATATACCTGTTGGAAGGCTTTTATTAGAGTTGGAAACTAAAGGGAGTAAGAAGAGGAGGAGACAAGGGCAGAAAGCGATTAGATGCAAAAGAATTTGATCAAAAATCAGAGGTCAACTGAGGAACTGATCATATTGGAAAATTTTCCTTGGAAAGTATGAAAAGCTGATTTACATTTGTCACAAGTAATGATTGGTCATGGAAGCCCTCAACTGATGGACTGTGCATCCGTCACACTGATTAAAGTCACGATTGAGGAAGTTTTTGATCAGTACAGATAAACAAGAAACAAGAAAGTCTCTCTAGACTGTCTAGAAATGTTTTCATTTCAAAGTAACCCAACTAAATACAAAATACAATCTTGTCTTTGAAAAATGACAGTTGAATATTTTTAGAGAACAAAGATTTCCAAACTAACCTGATTCAGAGTGAAAAAGCAACAGCCGCCATCATTCTGTGTTTGTTTTGTAGAATTGTACAACTCAAGCATTTAGTGAGCATAAGCTGGAGGTCGACTGGAGGAGCGTTCTCCTTCATGACATACTGGGAGAGAACAGACTTCATGGTCTGGTCAACAAGGCAGAAGCAAAGAACTCCCTGCCTGCTGGTACTTTGATGTAAAACACTTTCTTCTTTTATTTCTTGTCTGTGCAAAGACTATTTTCCTGAAGTCTTGTTGATCATCAAGGTGATTTTCAGGAAATGCAAGAAAAGCTTTTGTGTTCTTTTTCGTCAGTTGTGGTTTTGTCTTTGGATTTCACGTGGATGCTGTTTTTGCCTCCCTTTCTTTTTGTTGAATCGTTTGCTCTGGCTGTCACTGCAGCAGGTCAGGCCTTCAGTACTTTGGATGCTGTTCAGGATATTTCGCCTCCTGAGTGTGACAGACACAGATGAGCTTTTTTTCTGGCTGGTGTTGCTGTTAGGATTCTCCGCTGCTCCATCTGTTGTCTTTCGTTGGAGACACTGGAGTCAAAAATCCCTTCCAGACTAACATATGGCATTAACTTTGTTTCTCATCTGTTCTAGATTTTTTATCCCACCTCTTGCTGCCATAAAAGTTATATTATAGTGATTGTTTTGGGAAATAAAAAAAGACTTGATTAATTACTTTATAAGGAGGGCAATTATGTTTTTACCTAGAGTCTGGTTAGTTTCGATAATTATGATTTTGAGAAATTAATCATTTGAAAATAGCTTTTTTGTCAGGTGACAAAAATGTACTTGAATATTTCAAAATGACAAAACCAAACAAGATCTGTAAGGGGACAAATGATTTTTAATGCCTCTGTGTTAATGTGGAAAACTATTCTAATGTAAGAATGTTTTTAAAAATATCTCATTTTTGGTCAATTGTGTAAAATAAGTAATATGACTGACTGTTTGCTGTGGTTATTTTTTATTTATCTGTTTTTCCTCTAACCATCCCATAGAAACGGGGCCATTTGGACCCCACAATCTTTTTACCAGCAGGGTTGCACTGACCTCACATGCGCTTTTACAAGGTTTTTGTGTTTGGTTTCAGGAACTGACAAACTCCCAAAACAGAACATACAACAGCTCGGTTTTTTTCACAGATTTTGTCCCATACCTTACTGTCACCACGAAGCAAACATTTGAACAAATATGTTAAAAAATTTTTTTTTTATAAAACTTAAATACCGCAACTAGAACTGTTGTTACAATGCCAGACTGTTTCTGGTGAGGTTGCAGCATTGAGCAAAGAAAGATCAACAGCGCCACCTGGAATTATTATCCCCCAGAAAATCCAAATAAAAAAAAGACACATGTTCATTCTGCTGCAAAAAGAGACACAATTCAAATAGGATCAATAGCATTTATTTAAGAATGGCACAAAAAGCACATTAAAAAATTTATTATGACAAATTAATTTGCAATCCAATCCAAGACAAAAAAACAAAAAAAACAAAAACAAACAAACAATTAAGGGAAATTTTGATTCAATTCTCAAGATTTAGGACCTTGGTCATGTTAAAACTAAAGGTGAGATAAAGTAAGACTCAATCTGTAAGATTAAAGCTGCTACAAAAAGCTGCTTTGCAATAATGTGAACAACAAAAGCAAGAACAAAATATGCAATTATTGAGTCACAACGACCCTTTTCTTTAACTCAGAATAAGACTTCAAGAAAAGTTGACTTCAGATGTTGTTGCACTTTAGATTCTGACCAGTAAGTGGCGCTAGAGAAGTCAAAATGAAGCAGGAGTGCCATTTAAATGGAGGAAAACTAAATACTGTAGTGCCAAAACTGATAGAAAGGTTGAACAGAAAAGCTGAAACAGATCAGTCTTCCTGAATGTTTTTTTTTATTTAAGAAACAATATGAGCAAAGGATGAAGAAGTGGAGATTACAGAAAAAGACGGAATGTAGCTTCAACTTTCAGTAACTTAGATTGTCCTTAGGGTTCATGTTTCTTATCGGTTGTATAAGAATCAGTACATGTTAAGTACACACAAATTTGTGATTTCAAACTAACGTTGTTACACAGTCCTGAAATAGACCTGAATTCAGCTTTCTTTCATTTGTTTTAACAGAGTCCAGATCCTACAGCCAACATGGCCACTGAGTGAGTAAAATGTCATTTTTTGGTGTTTTGTATTTTTAGGCCAGTAGAACATGTAACATGTAGTTTCTGTTATGTTCAGAAAAACATTGTGTTGCCAAATTTTTAAAACATTTTAGATCATTTTACAGAACATTTCTAAGCATTATAATAACTAAAAATCAAATCTAACTTTATAGTCACTTCTACTATTTGCCCAATAAAATGAATTTGTTTCTGTGTGCAGAAAAAGACTGTCTGCTAGACGCAAGCACACTCTGAAGGTAAGCCCAAATATTCAGAATTATATGTGTGAGCCATGAAACTTTACTTGGTAAATATCAACCGTTGGACACAACATTCGATCCAAGGACACATATTTATACTTGTGCCTGAACTCATTGGTGTTTTTTCTGAAGGGTCTTTTTCTTTTTGCAGAGCTGCATGCTTGTGGTTGCAAACAATTTGCTGGAGGCTGAATCTCAGGTGAAGGCCAAAGAGAGGGAGACGTTTCTGGCGGAGAAATGTCCTCCTTTGGATGTTCCGTATTCCAGGGAAGAACTAGTGGTGAGAAGAAAACCGTCAGAATATTCTCCTGGGATTAGAACGAGATACCTTCACAAAGAAGGCAAACGTTTTTCCTGACATGTTCTTGGATATAAATATATATTTTCTGACTTATTTGTGGGCCTTCAGATTACAAAATTCTTCATAAAAATCTGTTAAATCATGAAAACATTTTTTTCCAGGAACTTTGCAAGAAACTTCATCAGCAGATTAACATCAGTGAAGAGGAGAGATACTGCACAGAATTCAAGCTGAACATGGTCCTCAATGAGGTGAGACAGAACCGCCTCAGTCTGCTGGTTCTGTCTGCAGGGAAACCGGCTGTGATGTCACATGTTGAACTCACTCTCAATAATCTGCTCACAGTGATCATATTCAAAAGCCCTGAAAAACACATTTACATTAGATTGAATATTAACTTGAAGCTATGGTTATTGAAAATGTTACTGAAAAATATGAATGAGTAATTGTGAGGGCTGCACAGTGGTGCAGTTGGTAGCACTGTTGCCTTGCAGTAAGAAGGTCCTGGGTTCGATTCCCGGCCCGGGGTCTTTCTGCACGGAGTTTGCATGTTCTCCTGTGCATGCTGGGTTCTCTCCGGGTTCTCCGGCTTCCTCCCACAGTCCAAAAACATGACTGTCAGGTTAATTGGCCTTCCCAGATTCTCCCTAGGTGTGTGTGTGTGTGTGTGTGTGTGTGTGTGGTGTGTGTGTGTGTGTGTGTGTGTGTGTGTGTGCCTGGTTGTTTGTCTTGTTTGTCTCTGTGTTGTCCTGCGACAGACTGGTGACCTGTCCAGGGTGAACCCCGCCTCTCGCCCGGAACGCAGCTGGAGAGACACCAACACCTCCTGACCCCGTTAGGGAGAAGGATGATCAGAAAATGGATGGATGGAGTAATTGTGATTTATGAATTAGTTTACCTGGATTTAAAACCAAAGGAAAGAGAATCTAAGCAGAACTCTAACACTAAATTGATACCTGCCTGTGGTGTAATTAAAACATTTTGAACTAGTTAAACCTTTTTATTTCAATATTAACTTGAATCATATTTTCAGAGAATTGTACAGGTGAGATTGTTTATACATTGGACGAGATTGTTGGATGTGAAAAAACGATTCTTTCTAGGGATGCACAACATAATAAGGCTTATTTGACTTATAATGTCAATACCAATTTATTTTTTGTATACCTACATCTTAAAAAAAGTCACTGTAGAATTGACAGTAACTTACACAGTGTTGTATAGTAATAAAGTAAAAATACTTCACTACTTTAGTATATTTTGGAGTACTTCATACTTTCCTCGAGTATGAACATATTTGATAACTTTCACATTTACTTCACTATATTTCAGAACTTAATTGCAAACTTTTACTCTGATCCATTTTCAATGTGTGGTTTAGTTACTGGTTACTGTGATGGAGGAGCCGTCACGACTTAGGATCTAATTAAAGAGTTAACACACACATACACACACACACACACACACACACACACACAGCTTAAACTGACACAGTTCATCGTGGGTCACACGCGGTGTTCCTGCTTCAGTTAACATTAATCCTTATCTGTTATTTTCAAATATTTTCCCGGCTTCATTTTCAATTGGCTTGTTTCCGGATTGTGACGCACAGGGAGAGAGTTGTGTGATGTGGTGACGTCATCAGAACGTACTGAGTGTTGGCTGTTAAATTGATGATTGTATTTTTTGGATTACAAGTTTATTTATTTTTTTCTCTTATTAATTATTTTGTATACTTTAAGAATTGATTTGAGTTAGGAGTAATTTCTTAGTTTTTGCTTTGTTTTCTTGATTTGACTTTCTTGGGTGGAGCCTGTGGCGTTCTGTGGGTGGAGCCTGTGGCTTTCTGTGGGTGGAGCCTGTGACTTTCTTGGGTGGAGCCTGTGGCTGTCTGTGGGTGGAGCCTGTGGCTTTCTGTGGGTGGAGCCTGTGGCTTTTTGTGGGTGGAGCCTGTGGCTTTCTGTGGGTGGAGCCTGTGGCTTTCTGTGGGTGGAGCCTGTGGCATTCTATGGCTTTAAAAGCAGCGCTCTGTTCAACAGACTGAAGCTAGACTCTGCAGAACTCACACTGGAGGTGATACACGCTGAACTAAAGTACTGCTGTGTTGATTTTAACCTGCCATGGATCCAAGGTCTTTTGTATATACTTTGCACCAAAGTGGCATCTTTGTTCACTGAATAGATAATAAAATTCACTGAAGTGATCTCCGGCCTTGGGAAGTCTTTTTTTTTTTGTGGGTTGCCCAAGTCATAAGAGAACAACATGTCACAGTTACAAAAAGTGAGAGAGAGAAAAGTGTTTTGACCAAACCTACTGATTGACTGCAACAAAGTCGATAGCCGACTCACCTGGGTTTGTTCATCACCACCAATACGATGCACCTGTTTCGCTTAAACACCACGTTAACAAAAAGCTCTCCCTCTTCAGATGCCAAATAAGCTGCATTTCCCTCCCAATTCTTTTTTTCTTTTGCATAATGACCAGTTGTGTGCACCTATAGTGTGTGAAGTAGAGGAATCGTAACGGCTTTTTTTCTTCATGTTTTCCGCATTTTCTGTACTGACTATTTATTTTTCTCATTTTCAGCACTGACCTTACTGAAAGGGAAAACTTAAGGCTTACAAAAACTTTGTATTTTCTGTCCTGGAGGGTTTACTAAGAAGCTGGTTCAGTTGTAAAGTAGGTTAAGTTAACCTTGTAGGTAAAGCACCTAATTTTCTTAACTAAATGATGCTGCAGGTTTATCTATTAGCAGGTTTCATTTTGCCTGCACTTGGTTCTTTACATTATTTTAAGTGTATTTGACAAGTTTACCAAAATATAAAAAATGTCATTCAAACTGCATTTGCTTTGTTTTACTTTTTACTTGTACTTTTCATTACATTACTTGAGTTCATCCATTTTACAGTAATTTCCATACTTAAGTACAAGATGTTTCAGATACTTTAATACTTTAACTCAAGTAACATTTCAATGACATTTACTTTGACCAAAGTCATATTTTGGAGAGGTACAGATACTTTTACTTGACTCTGAGATTTCAGTACTTTATACAACAGAGAACTTACAGGCAGCAGGGTTGCCAGCCAGTTACTGTCATTTTTACGGTAAAGAAATTACAATAACTTTACAGTAAGCTTACTGTAATTTTTTTTACAGTAGTCTTATTGTAATTCTAATAGTTTTACTGTAATTTTATTACAGATGATTTATTACCCCACAATAATAACTGAGAAATAGTTCATATTAGGATTTATTTTTATTTCTTCCCTTCTTATGGAACGTTTCTGTTTATATCATAGGTCTTTAGTGCCTTTTTGTCCTGAAGAAAAAGATATAAAACTTCAGATATTTCACAACGAGATGTTCATATTCATGGAAAAAACTCACATAACCTTAAATTAAAGCAGAAAGCATGGCGGCCACCGTAAGAAAGGTTTACAGTATTCAATTATGCTGCGTAACTGATCAGTGCAGTATTGCGAGGGAACGCAAAACCTTTTGTGAGGGAACGCAAAAAAAAACTTTCCTCATGGCCCCTAGGGGGCTCCATACAAACCGCTATTGCTGCACGCCATCAATTTAAAATCCAAGCAATTTTCTTGCATTTATGGTCTCCCATACTCAGTAGCAACTAAGAGAAATTTACTCCACTACACATGAATACAAGTGGTACCAAACTTGTTCAGGAACCCAACCCAGCTCAGCATGAGGTTTTTCTATAAATGTCAAAGATGTTTTCTGACCTGCTGTACTGGGAAGAGACTTTGGGTCATACGACTGAGAGACTGTTCCAGAGCAGCCTTAGGAATGTCAGGAAATCTCACTAGATCAGTGAGACTAAGCTGAGACGATGGAGGTCTGAGAAGCTGTGCTCTGGAAAGATGCTTCAGTCCCTGATTTTCTTTGCTTGCACTTTATAAACTTTTAAACACAATTGTAAATGATTTCCAGCTCCACTCGTGACAGATCTCAACATAACCATTTTCTCATCTTCAGATCACAAAGTTTTGATTGATGACTTTAATTCAACCGTTCTGTCCGTTCTACAGGTCAGGGACCTAAACATCAAGATCGTGGATCTCAGAGGAAAGTTCAAAAGACCACGACTGAAGAAGGTGCGTATGTCCGCCGACGCCATGCTGAAGGCTCTGCTGGGCTCCAAACACACGGTCAACATGGACCTGAGGGCCAACCTGAAGCAGGTCAAGAAGGAGGTCAAAGAGGAGGTGAGCTGTTCAGCATGGACAAACTTTGAAAACTAACTAAATTCTAAACTTAGAATGACAAGCAAAACAATGTTCGTCTTTATTTTTCTGGTCAGATCCATCAAATGTTGCCCTTCGATAGAAATTGTTTCGATTTAGTTTTGGCCTCTTTCAACTACAAAAACTAAGAATTTCTTCCTTGTTCCTTTTAGGACAAGCAGCTGCGTGATGTGGGAGACTGGCGCAAGAACATCGAAGACAAATCTGACAGGAAGAAGATGTTTGACAGTTAAATATTACATCTATCAATGCCTAACAGCCCTAACAGAAAGATGTTTTTTTTTTGAGGTGGTGTTTAGAGGTCATGAACTGTCTTTTCTTAATAATAATAATAATAATAATAATAATAATAATAATAAAAAACAGGAATCATTTTTCTTCCAGATTTATGCTTCACTTTGTGTCGATATGACACCTAAAATCCAATAAAATATATGGTTCTAAAAGTCAAAGCAGTTCAAAGGGTAGGAATACTTTGTGATCCGAACTTTACAGCCAGAAAATGTTCTTATGGTCTTATTAACTTTCTAAAAACAACTAGTGACTAGACAGAGTTTGTTCAGGTATAGAATAAACATTCATATTGGTTATGCCTTGGTTATAACCTGAACACATCAACATGGAATGAGAAGCTGAACTTGTCTCACTACTTTTCTGGTTCTGATCACTTTAGTAGGTTGTGATAAAACTGAAGTAGTTTTAATTTGAAATGATAAGATTGAATCATGGAGTAAGTGATACAGAGGACATAGAGTTTTCCTTATATTTCCTTATGTTTTCCTGCTTTTTGAAGCAGAGTCCATTTCCACCATTTTAAAGGTGTAATTTCATGCAGACGTGTCACACACAACCACTTTATTATTATCTGAAACAAATTTTCTTTCATCATTTTGAATACATTCAGTGAATTATCTGCTATGAGTAAAGCATTGACAACTCATAACCCCTCAGCAGAACCCCACTAAAAATCTCTGAAGTGATCAGGGTTTTTAGGGCGAAGTGGAAGGTGATGTCTGCACAAGTAGGAAACGATTCACTTCTTGACTTTACAGGTTAAAACTGTTTGCAAAATACTTTTCCAACAAAAAAGGAAATCTAAGCATCTAGACTCTACAAATACTCTCGATCGTCTGATGAAGATCAAAAGAACGACCTCTAGCCGACCATATATTGATAAAGTTTTAATAAGTTTAAAAACTGTATATATGTAATACATTACAAGAAAAACTTGTCATTCTCCTTAAAAGGCAATCAGCAATGAGATTTGAGCTGAGCGTAAGTTCAGTCCTTCACATTTATTCCTAATTACTGCAAGGAAGAACTGGAGCCTGGATTTTAGATGCCACTTTTCACAGCAAAATTTCTTATGAAATTATGAAAAGACAAGAATTATTAATATTAATACCAAATTTTTCCCCATTTTTGGGAATAATGGCTTTTTTTCTGTTATGATTTTTTTTTTGCTTTGTTTTGAGTCTTGATCTGAGATATGATTTTCTTTCCTATTATAGAAGAGAAGCTTTCTTTGGTGTTTGAAAAGCTTTAAAACAGCAGTTTGATGTAAAAATGAACTAAACATTTTTTCAAAATGTTCATTCTGTTTCATTCAACATGTTATGTCATCTTGTCTCAGAACATCTCAGATGAAATGCAGAAGCCTCATGTCATTCATTGTTGGAACTAAAGTGTTTTCTTTCTTAAAGGGATTTCTTGTTTTACATGAGGAGTTTTGAGCTGAATCAAGTTGCTGTTATGAGACTTTAAAGTAATTAAAACTTTGCAGCTGCTTTCCTGACATTTAGTTTTACTGTTTTCATTTCAATATTGTGTAAACACTGTATTTTCATGGAATCTGTTTAACAAGCATTCATAAATATTTTGTAGCTGACTCAAATCATGAGTATTGCAATTTAATTCAATATTAGTTTACTTTTTAAAAACTAAACAAAAAATCATAGATAAGGAAAACACACCAGGGGGTTTTAATCACATTTGTTGCTGATAATAATAATTGGAAAAGGGGAAAAAAAGTGTTGTTCATATACAGAATTTCTTTACAGGGTTTGACTGAAATCTTTACTTTTGAAGCTGTATTATGTAGTTTTAGGTGATAAAACCCAAAAATCTTGGCAGAAAAGGGAAGCTAATCGGTAATGATAACAATAATAAAAAAGACTTTACCAAATTATCCCTAAATTCCTGAATCACTCATTTTAGATATTTTTTGCATACCTGTATTGATGGGACCACATATTGAATATTGACAGATGAATAAGGCCTGTTATTCCTGCACCTCAAATATAACTTTTTACTGATGCACTAATGATAATCTAAATATTGCTAAATTTAAATGATATAAATCAGGATCAGAAGGTTTTCAATATTCAACACTAAAACAAAATAATTATGAAAATTTGCAGACTGAACACTTTGATGACACACATGATATCATGTTGAAAACATAAGTGATGCATGAACAAAAGAGATACTGACAGAAAGTTTGCTGTGGATACAAAGGGAGGATAAATAGAGACCGACAGACGTCAGACATGCCTCCATTCCAACACTTGAAAGCCAACACAGGGTCTTAGGTTTTTTGTTACCCACTTGGCAAGGTGATATTTGATATCGCAAGACTGAACTGAAGCCAAACACTTTTATGAGAAAGTGTGGTTTCTGGGAATTGAAAGAGACTCAGAGGAGACGGAGTTTTAGTGAGGATGGTAAAGGAGGGAGGGAGACAGAAGTTCCTCCAGAGGATGGGGATGGAAGAGGAGTTCTGATTGTGGAACCAGTCCAATAACAGGAGAGTCATTTCTGAACTTCAGAAGAGAAGCCCTCTGAGGAGCAGACTGATGTGTGACAGCAGCTGTCCCTGCTGTCACACAGAGACAGTAAGGGGAATTATTTTCTGTTCTTCCTTAATATTACTTTACATATTGGTTTGAATAGTTTAGATTTTTATCTTTAAATTTGTTTTTATTAATCTGACCAATTTAGTTGACTATTTGCAGTGCACCCATTTAGTTAACTTTATTTGTCAGTTCTTTGTATTTTTTGTTAAATGCACTAAATTTCTTTTGTTTGAGTTACCAGTTTCCTCTGGAGCTGTGGATGGAATTAGAAAGATGATCTCCAGCTGATGCCCATATATGGCTGTCAACTTCCCCAGTGGGTCATTCCATCTGCTCACCAGGAGAAGGGAAATTTGATCCTTTAGTTTAGTTTCATCATTTCTTTAATGTTTTTTTTTTTTTGCAAGTTAGTTCAATTCTAATATTTACTTAATTAAAAAATTTAGTAATGTGTTAGTAATTAGTAATTTTTGAAATTTACTCAACGTCTCTGGCTGGTTTGTGTAAAACCCTCACAACCTCCCAGACAGCCGGTGCTGATTTGTGACGGAAGGTGGTCCCCCGCTGCCGGTCAGCAGGTGATCCACCAACGGGTGGATGTCTGAGCTGATGGTGTTCAGCTCAGACATTCCCTGGTTGGTCAACATGGCGCAGGATGAAGTGTAGCCCAGGTTGACTCAATCATCTGCCAACCTTTTTGCTTTGTGAGCAAACGCCGTTCTTGGGGAGGTGCCGTCGAGTGACAACAAACTAGTCAGAGCATTATTTGACTTTCAGGCCAGAAAACTCTCTTTCAGGACCAACCTGGTGACGTGCGCTATTATAGCACAACAGGTAAAGGAGGAGATTTGTGCAGTGGTGTTCTGAAGCTGGTGTCTCCAACTCCACTGTTTGAGAGCTTCTGTCCTCCAGCTTTTCACCACATTCCTGCTCTAACACAGTTGAGGCCATACATACTGTTGAAATAAGAATTTTAAAGTAGCACAATAGTACATAAGTTAACTTTTAGGTTAAGATAAACTTAGATACAAATCCAAACTGGGACAGCTGGTGACTCTTTGAACTTACAGAAATTCCTAATCAGAAAACAGTCTTAGACTCCTTGAATCTCTTTAGACAGGGAGCCTGTCTGCCAGGCAATTAACAAATTCCTGAGCATGGTTCAAAAGTTCACTAGGATCTTAAAACTTTTTATAAATAATTGTATCTATATTAGAATTAACTATATTTCTTTAAGCATGTTTTTAATTAGTTACTTATTAGATCCAAACTTATAGTCATTATTTAGCATTACATTTTGTGCAAGCTTGGTTAAAAATACAAACTACTTTCTTGTGGAAACATTTTGAGGCAGAGATAACATTGCAGCTGCAATCATATATCAAACTGGACAGCGGCTGATACGAGAAGGGTAGGCCGTATATCTGCTTTTGGGGCTCTTTAGCAGGAGGTAATAAAATTAACATTAAGACAGCCCACACAAAGGAAAAGAACACACCTCTTAATGCATATATTTAAATGAGGAGAATACGCATTCTATAAAAAATGGTTTGTTTCACAGCAGAAGTTGGAATCTCTTTGTGTTGAGTGAGAGTTTCCCGGAGGATGCATCTTCTGTTATTCTTTTGTCTTTTTTTACTCAGTTCTTTGTCTCTGTTTTGTAATGTCTTGGATTTTTGCTCTAGGTGAGATGCTTATTGTAAAGTTCTTCTTGGATTGAATTTCTCTGGATAAAACTCTGAATATCTGAAGTCTGACGTCGTATGATTGCTCTTTTCTCTCTGCACACTTACACAGACACAGGAATTTGGGACAAAGAATTAATTAACGAGCTAAATCAAGTTATTCCTCTTTTTAATTCTTAACAATACACAGCAACTCCAGGTTTGGCAGAGGCGTTGTAACAAACTATTCTTTGGACTGATTCTAGTGTGTTGGAGCACAACGCTTGGTTGACACGTTAGAAGCTCCTGACATAGAACATTAATCCTCAATGCAGTTCAGCATGTGTGTCAGAACCAAACAGTGTTAACTGAAGGACTCATTGAGGATGAAGGCAAAACAAAGAAGAACTATTTGGTGTTGGTTTACAGGTATGCCTGTGTGCCTGTGTGTGTCTTCTAGCAAGCAAGATGATGAACTTAGCAAGAGGAGGATACACAAGATGGCAGATGGCGCTTTTTGGTGATGTCACTCTCTAAACTACCAGCAAATTCACACAGCGCTTGTAAAGCTTGTAAATCGGTACCTGTACCGATGTGTGATTGTGCTGCATTTTGACGCCACAGCGTGCCGTTTCCAAGGTGACAGGACAAAGGAGACAGAATCTATCAGGACTGGAAGCCGTGTGTGCATTAGTTAAGATTTTGACGCGCTGAAGTCAAGGCAGATCACCGTTTTCTGTAGCATAGGGAGGCCTCAGCCACAGGCTTTATTTTCTGAGCAGCTGCTGAACCCTGCTGTGACATGATTATGTTTGTTGGATTCAGAATTGTTTTTGCTCTCCTTTGGTTGGGGATAACTGTGGGATGATGGTGGGGATATGAAAGTAGGAGGGAACCTCACAGAAACATATCAAAGATCTGAGTGAAGATGGCAGTTGAATGGTTAATGCTTGATTGTAGCTATGCCAATCCAGTAGCGTTGGCTACAGTCTGACTGCATGTCCAGCCACAGCCCCCTTTGACCACCACCAAAAGGGAAGACAGGTGAAGTTTCTTGCCCAGTGAAACAAAAGGAGCTGGGACTGAATTAGCAACCTGTTGATTATGGGACAAACTCCTACTACCGTCGCTGCCATCATGTCAGACGTCACCACCTGTATTCTCCACCAGGGATTGGAGCTTAACTCAGAGAAGCTGGCAGATATTTTTAACAAGTTAAACTTTCTAAATCTGCTCCGGGCCTCAGGGGATGCCAGTTTTATTCATGTCGTTGCTCCACCACCGCTGATTCAAATGTTCCAACTACCTCGTCCGCATGTCCACGTTCTGCAGAGGCCCCCTGGAGCATCAAGTGGTCCAGGTGTGTTAAACTGGAGAAAGAGTCGAAACATGCTGTCTTCTTAAGAAGTGACTTTGTTATAAAGGAACAAGAATGGAAAACGGAGAAAGGTCACATTTTGTAGACAGTCTAATGTAAATTGCAATCACACCCAGGCAGGGGTCAAAGTGTCTGGAAAACCTGCCCACCTGAAATCACTCCCCCCCATTATTTTTATAACTTGTGTTAATATGAGAGGTCTCCTGGCAGCCAGAGAAAAATCTGGACGCCTTTCTGTGGACAGATTCACATCTCCAACCATTAAGCCAAAGTGAAATGCTTACCAGGCAGTAAATGAGTTGGTGATATTTATAGAGTGAAGTGTAGGAGAGCATAAGACTTTATTTGGAGGAATAGTGTTATTGGTTTTTGAGCACCACTGTCCCCTGCGTCTGTTTCTGCACTCACAGGAAACTGGAACAGCAACGTAATCATGTCTGTTTGGAAAGTTAAAAAAATTTAAGTCAAAATGTTTTTGTTTTTTAACAGCTTAGAGACAGGTGTGCATCACAGCAGGTCAAGCACAAAGTGTGATAGCAGATGTTGGATCGTTATTTGGATCAGCTGAGAGTAAAACTGCATCTCACTGAGACCTTTAACTCTTTGTGTCCTCCCAAAGCTTGAAAGTCAAATGTAAAGTGTGACAGACTTTTTCCAAAGCACGTCTGCAGCAGAAACATGGGATGACTGGTCCCCAGGAATAATGTCTTTCAGCTGGATACATGAGTGGGCTCTGGGATGCAACACTTTCCTTCTGCAACAGAGGAAATCTTCTTCATGATGGTAGGAACCAGTGAAGAGATGTATTTCATGATGAAACATTTCTTTCCCAGTCTGGTGACGGATATGTTGATGCTGCAGTGAAGATCTTTTTTTTTTGTTTGTGTATGTGGTTTCATTTTCTTGATAAGTTTAGCTAACCATCCTGGGGAATTATTATCATCAGACCTGAAATCTGAATATGTTTCAAACTTTTTCAGCTCATTTACTTCCCTGTTCAGGATTCCAGCTTCACTGAGCAGGACCCTTAAACAAATAGATGCTCCTCCTTGATGAGATGAAGTAGGGGGGATGGTGATATTTCAGGCGCTTGATGGCTGATTGGACTGAGGATCTTGTATTTCCATAAAAAGCCACTCCACATCCAGAACTGAAGCCTCGTTTATAAAAACACCCTGATGGTGATTCGTTCTCACTGCCTCTACTGTCCTCCTTCTTGGCTTTCTGTTTCATTGTAGGTGAGACCTGGCTGCTTTTCTACCTCCTTTTTTATTCAGGGTGTCTCTGTACAGCTGGTACATGCATATGGACTTTATTCTTAACATGTTAAAGTGCTAAGGTGATGAAATCCTGCAATGCAGAAGGCAAAGATTCAACAAGGAGGCAAAGAAATTTCAACTAAGGAGCTATTATTTGCTTTATTCTCTCTTTTCTGACACGACTTTTTAGGATTTGTGGCAGGTATTTGGTTTTCAAGCTTATTGTATATTTTATGCAGTAAAATATTGCTGTTATGCTTAGAACAATTTGAGGGGTGATTTTCAGAATTTTTTTTATATTTATTTGAAATTTCAAGGTATTGCTTGAGGAACTTATTATTTTGTTCCCATGTTTTTGACATCAGGTTTATTTTTTCTTCACAAATGTGCATAGCTCCATGTCGGCTGTTCAGGCTCCATGTGGTTCACAAAGAACAGAGGCTCCCTGAACACAACAGACATTTCTCACCACAAACAGAACAGTTTAATCTGGAGGATGAAAAGAAAGATTTACATCAACATTTTAATGTGTCAGGATTTTAAAAAATGAATATCTGCTTTTAGTTTATTTAGTTTATTGAAACACATTTTGGACTCATTTTTCAAATCAAGTCATTTTTAACTGAGTTGAAAAATGTCTTAGAAAAATAATCTTTTACAAAATAAACATCACATTTGTGTTTTCCTATAAGTTTGATAGTGAACTTATTTCTCTGTTATTTGACATTGTGACAATAGCAGCTAAGCTTCCTGAAATTGAAAATACCATCATAGAATTTTACTGGGGATCCAGGACTCTCAGTCCACTGGAGTTACAGGCCAAACACTCACAGTGACTTAAGTCCAGTGTGCGTGTGTGTGTGTGTGTGTGTGTGTGTGTGTGTGTGTGTGTGTGTGTGTGTGCACATAGGTGTGCTTTTGTTTAGTGGCTGCTTTTAAAGATGCTGTTGCAGCACATTCACTTGCAAAGTAATTTTTGGCCATAAGAATTAAGTGTTAATTCCCACAGGATGTTTGGCTTATCCCACTCTGTGCGCCAGCTGTGACATCTGACCCTACCCCTAAACTTAGCTCTATCACCCCTCAGTTGCTCATTAAAAGTTTTAAGAGGCAACATTGGGACTCTGCGTAGCCTCTCCTGTCATAAGATGCTTATTTTTCTTCTACTGTTTCTCTTTTCCAAACAGGCTGTGAAAGAAAAAAAACTGCCAACATGTCTGAGTAAGTTCTTTTTTTCCTTTCGGTTGAAGAGACAGTGTGTTTGTCTTCAGGCTTTTGGCTTAACTTGACTGAGAACATATTCATAATGTGCACACATTAGCTCAAAAGCATCAACTCTTATGAAGACTGACACACAAAAGAGGAAACAGGAGGAAAATAAATTAGAATCCATTTTAATATTCAGTATGTTCCATTTTGTTTGTGTCTCACAGGAAGAAGATGACGTCCAGCCGCAGGCATCACCTGAAGGTAAAGCATCCTGCTACTGGGCTGGGCCTTCATCATGTGTTGTACTGATTCAGAACACACTCTGTTAAGCAAAACCTTCATTGCAATAGTCATTATAAGACAACACAGTTATTGCTAATCTAATTCTGGCAAAACAGTCTGGAGAAAAGTATCTTAGAAAGTTATCAATATATTTTTGTTTCTTCAAAAAATCTTTTAAAAGTTTTAATGGGTGCTTTTTAGTTACTGACAATCAAGTTAATGTTTGAGGTCATTGTGTTTTGACTCTCAACTAGTTTAGTTTGATTTAATGACTTACTGCGTTGTCATTTTTCTGTTCACCAAACATTCCTTTACACTTTCTCTCATGTCCCCTGTTTGCAAAATTCACTTGCATCCAATCACACAGCAAAGCACTAAACCCAAAGCCCAAGTACAACAGGATGTAGTTTATGTTATGGATTTACATGAATCTCATTTAATTCTTTTGGTTTAGTGATGACAACTTACTTTTTTGTGTGGTGCTTTATTACCCACTTTCCTGTCTAACTATTCTCAAATAAAGGCTGCCTGAGCCAAAAAACTTTTTAAAAAATCCTTTATTAGTTTTCTTCTTGATTTAAAGAAAACTCAGTGATTAACTTTGCTTTGCTCAGATGTAAAAGCCCATCTGAACTCTGCTGCTGCAAACAAACCAGTTCTGTTCTGCCTGAAAACTTGAAGCTTTATTTTCAAGTGAACCTTGCTGTGATCCATTCGATTGGAATGAAACTGGACCATCAAGAGAAGAAGTGGCGATGCGTCCTAAATGTAGCAATTTACAGACATATACGATACCTGAACATGTTAAAGTTCTCTCTCTGCATTTGTTTCATGAACAGCTTGCTGTCTGGCTCCCCGCCTCATGAGGGGCTCTTAGCCTTGTGACTTTACTGTAGCACAACCAGCTCACACTCATGTAAGAGTAAAATTATGAGTTTTTCTTTATTGATCGCCCAATCAAATATGTCCTCCTCTCTATTCTAGAGTGAAAATCTCTTTGACTGCCTGTTCATTCATGCTCTTTATTAAGAATTGTTGAGCTTTGTCCCACCTCGGGGTCTTGCTTTATTTCTAAGGGAATATTTCATAATTCATTGCTGTCATGGACGTTCTTTAAACAGAACATATTGCTGGATGTTTGGTAAAGTTCAAGGCTTTCTTTTTTTCTGCCAATGAATTTCTGTGTCAGTTTAGGCAGAATGCTGCAGGATTTATAGTTTTCTCTTCAAGTTTTCTCTTAAATATGTTTTCTTGGAAGCCAGGTTTGTGGTGTGTTGTGAAACACCTTTTCTCTTATTTTGTGAATGTGGAGCATGGCTGGGTTTCTACCAGCTTCACTGCTTCCCTGTGCAATTCCACTTGAAGCAAATCAAGTGGAGTCAAGGTTTGACAGTTCCATGTCAATAACAAACTATCGCCAAAGTTAGGCTACACTCAGCCAACACACTTCTCATTTAAAGAGCCCCAAGTGCAAATCAAATCCAAATCTGAAGAATTTCTGCAAAAATAAAATCATTTCTTAATTTACTTTACCATGTATCTTATTAGCTTTTTTCACTTTTTTACTTTAGCTGTAGTTTTTATCTGCCTTTATTAGTCAAAATAATCTACAGCAATAGAATGACATGAAAATCGAATGTTTACCATGATATTTATTTTAGTGTTTTCATTATGTTTCTTACTGCACTATACAATTTCACTAACATACACAATGTTTATCCTCAGTACATATTTAAATATAGTAGGTTTTCCCCCTGTGGGAATGTTGGAATCCTTTTTGATCTCCAGCCATGATACTTTTTCTCCTACTTTTTCTAGATTACTTTCAATTTTCAATATTTTTGTGCCTATTCTGAGATTTTTTTTTAAAATACAATATTAACATGTAAGAATAATGGGGTCTGACTTGTGTGTAGCAAAAGAAACGCGTTGTGATAATGCATCACTTTAGGGATTTTACAATGTGATGAAGGCTTATTTGCACTTAGAAACTAGAATGTAATCATAAACATGAATATGGCTAGATTACTGGTCCCCATCTGATGTCAGTGTTTCCCAGTTTCAGCAAACCTAATTTAAAGTTTGGGTCAAAATATACTTGTTATGAGTGTGAATTTTAAACTACAATTTTTCTACTGCGTGGTACTTAATCCTGATGCTCCATCCCAGCAATCCTGCATGTTTTAGATGTTCCCCTGCTGACCCGACCAATAGGAGTGAGTGATTAGAAGGCAGTTGTTGCAAATAATGATGAGGTGAGGAGATCATTCAGGCACATCAGGGACAAGTGAGAGGAGATGAAGAGCCTCGCTGTGGGATGTTGTTTAATTTGCTAAAGCTCTTGATAGTTTCGTTTTGTCACCATTGTGGCGATTGAATGAACTATGTTTATGTCCACTAGTTGGCAGTCATGAGCATATGTGATTGCATAAATGTAAAGAATAGGACAACAGAAGTAGAGAGTCAATTGGGACACACCTGCATGTAACCTGAGTGAGCAGGTTACATGCAGGTGTGTCCCTTTAATAAAAGTGTGTGAGCAAAGCACAACATCTGGTTCTGGTTCAAAAAGAATGCTTGGGGCTGGCTTATGGACTAGAACGGTTTCATAACTATGCGTATGGTTATGAAAGATGGTTTTGTAGTTGAAACAGATCAAACATTCAGATATTTTTTGGTCATCAAAAAACATCTGAATGAGATGTCACCCAGGATTCAGAGGCTTATGATGAAGATGCAGAGGTATGAATTTACACTGATTCTTGCTGATGTTCTGTCTAGAGACCCTACACATGATAGTGTGAGTTCAACTGAAGAGGAAATTCAATGTCATATGAATTTGGTGTCCAATGTGTTGCCTGTATCAGATAGAAAGTTACAGCAAATAGTTGATGCAACAGCTAAGGATACAGAGTTACAGTTGGTCATACAGAATATGGATGAAGGATGGCCAATAGTTCACAGTTTTTCAATGTTAAAGCTGATCTGTGTGGTGGATGGACTGTTACTTGTGAGTTCAGACAGGAAATTCTACAGCGGATTCATGAGGATCACCTCAGCATGGAGAAATGTACAAGAAGAGCTAGAGAATGTGTTTTCTGGCCTGGACTAAATAAGGACATTGAGGTGCTGATAAGTAAATGTGAAACATGTCAGACATTTAGAAACAAACAGAGCAAAGAACCGATGATAATATCTGACACTCCAACATCACCATGGCTAAAGGTTGGAATGGATTTATTTCATCTTAAAGGAAAAGACTATTTAGTGATCATTGATTACTATTCAAACTATCCTGAGATGGCTCTGTTGGCTAATATTCCACATGTTGTAGTGAGTGATAATGGACCATGTTTTAATAGCAGAGAATGGCAAAGCTTTGCAGAACAATATGATTTTAAGCATGTAACATCAAATCCACATTAAGCGGAGAAAGGAGTTCATATTCTTAAGCAACTTCTGAAGAAGGCTGCAGATAGTAACTCTGACCCGTATTTAGCTTTATTAAGCTATAGATCATCACCATTGCAATGTGGTTATTCACCTGCTGAACTTTTGATGAATCGAAAGATTCGTACAACTTTGCCAAGTTATGACAATAAAGGACAAAGAGCAAAGAAATCGTCAAAGTTGGAGTGTAAGCTACGAAAGCAGAAAGTAAAACAAAAGTCATATTATGACAGATCAGCAAAGCTTCTACCCTAACCCACTGTCATACCAGGACCCAGTAAGGATTCAGGATGATGAGGGATGGAAAACCAAAGCAACTATTCTGCAGGAAGTAGCTCCACGTTCATTTGAAGTGAAAACTGAAGATGGACAAATTCTGAGACAAAATTGTCGCAGTTTGTTGAAAACTCCATTTGAACGTGTTGATGAGTCGAGTGAAGATTCAAATGACTCTCAGATTATTCCTACAACTGAAACGCATTGTGACATGGACAGTATTAACCTGTGTTAAGAAGATCTACCAGAGTGGTGAAAAAAACCTGATACACTGATCTTGTAAAAAAAAAAGGAAAAAAGAGAAAAACAGAAAAAGTTGAAATGTCTGTATTTTGTAATTCATGTTTTAAATGAGTACTAAGTAAGATAGGTTAAGTAAATGTTATAGCTATGTGATATTATGCTCTATCTGTCTCATACATTGTATGTTGTTAATTTTAGACAGGATTCTTTTTGTAACATTCTAACTTTAAAGAAAGGATGACGTGATGATTGAATTATGTTTATGTCCACTAGGTGGCAGTCATGAGCATATGTAATTGCATTAATGTAAAGAATAGGACAACAGAAGTAGAGAGTCAATTGGGACACATCTGTGTGAGCAGACCAGCAAAAGATACTTTAATAAAAGTGTCTGAGCAAAGCACGACGTCTGGTTCATATCAAGCACCGATATAACAACCATCAGAACTATTTTTCAGTTTCCACTGACTGGAGTTTTACTCAGAACAATATCAAAGGTCCTGAATGGAAATAGACAAATGGAAGTGAGCAAAGTTAGACAATTTAAGAAAGTTTTTAGTACTCCATTTCTAAACTACTCCTGATTCCAATCTCTCCAAACAACTGAGTGTTCTTCAAATGTCTCATGAATAGAAACAGAAATAGTTTTACTGTTCTGAGTATGAGCAGCATGTTAAAGGTAAACCAAGGCAAGCTAATGTTCAAGCTAATGTAGAAAGTATAATACAAAAAATTATGCAAGACTGAACTGTAAGCGTACATATATAGAAAGAAAATAATACCTCTGTCTGTCTGTCTGTCTGTCTGTCTGTCTTCCAATATCTGCAGTAACATACATACTTTGATACTCTGATGTGCTTTTGCTCAATTTTGTTATCAAATTCATGCCGAAATTGGAAACATTGACTTTTTTAAGTTTGTTAATCTTTCAAACTCAAATTATAAATCTGAGCAAGAGTTTCTTTCTCATAAAAAGCAGCATTTGCATCAACAAAGCCTGAAAGTCTAATGAATAATAAAAATGATTCTTTCATGAACCCTCTGTCCTTCCCCTCAGAGTTTGGTTCTGTCAGTGGCTGCAACCTGGCTTGAGAAGGAGAAGAAGGATCTGGTTGTAGCCAAGGAGGCCTACATGGCTGAGAACTGTCCTGCACCAAACCTCAGTGGAGACCAGGCCACCCTCATGGTGAGAGAGCCTCAGCTTCACAACCCGACGCTCTGACAGAAACCCGATCCTCTATCAGGATCGCTGTGATTCATTAATGAGACTAGCAAAGACTGGTGTCCATTAGTCTTTACCAAGATAGGTTTCATTTAGTTTTGCTCAGTTACTTATTTCATTTGGTCATCTTTTAAAACTTAACATAAAACCAGTCACTGTCTGCTTTCTAATATCAATAAGTAACCATCACTTCTCAATTAAAACAAGGAAACCTGCAAAAAGTTACACGCCCTCATCGACAAAGTGGATGAAGAGAGATATGACTTGGAGGCCAAAGTTGGCAAGGCTGATAAAGAGGTAGATCTTCTGAAGATTTTATTGTACACTTTCATTGAGCTCATCATGATATTTGAATGGAAATCATCAAGTATATCTGTCTGGAAGCATGCTGTGAGAAGAAAACAAGAAGCTGGTCTTTAGTTCGATTCTGCTCCATTGCTCCCAGATTGAGGATCTGAAGATCAAAGTGGTGGATCTGGCTGGAGTGAAGAAGCCCGCCCTGAAGAAGGTGCGTATGTCCGCCGACGCCATGCTGAAGGCTCTGCTGGGCTCCAAACACACGGTCAACCTGGACCTGAGGGCCAACCTGAAGCAGGTCAAGAAGGAGACCAAAGAGGAGGTGAGGGTTTTGTCGAAGGAAGCTTGGATCAACTGTTGTCACATTTTGCTAACACAGTTGACTGGGTATGTCAACTGTGTGTGCTTCAGCCCACAGAGGCAGTGGGTGACTGGCGTAAGAACATTGAGGACAAAGCTGACAGGAAGAAGATGTTTGAAAGCGCTTAAAGAACTGAACTCTACACCTCTAGTTGTTCTGGGCTGTTTACACGCTTCTGAAATGTCTTACTTTCCTCATCAAATCATCTTTTGTTTCATAAATGAGTGTTTTTCTGCCTGCTTTTGTTATTGTACATTTGTACAGTACGTTAAGCAGCGTTAGCTAGAATTGTTGACAATCCACTGGATGGTGGTTATTCAAGCCACAACTTTTTTAGGCAACAAGGATCCTCGTCAAAGACACCAAACCCAATACTGTCTCTCATGTATTCCTGACTTATCAATGTGAGATTTAAAAAAAATAAATAAATTGAATGCAATAGTTTAGATGAGTAAAGATGCCTTTATTTTACAATTCCAAATAGCTTTTTATGTCAACATGTCCTGTTTCATACATAACTTCTCTTTAAACTCAGTGATACAGAACACTGTAAATCAGATGCATTAGCTACATTAGGCAAGGTTTACCAAACTCATCTCATTTTTCTGTAACATCAATCTAATCCATGAAATATGTGCCTTTGTATTGACGGTTCAGTGAAAAACAACAGTTTCCTGTTGCAGAGTGTTAGACATGTTTATTTGGTAGAAGACTCAATCATCAGTTCAACTTTCAACAAAAATCCAGCACTTTCTGTTTGCTGATAGCCAACATGAGCCAACATGAGCCAACATGAGCCAATATGAGCCAACATGAGACAACATGAGCCAACATGAGCCAACATGAGCCAACATGAGCCAACATGAGCCAACACGAGACAACATGAGCCAACATGAGCCAACATGAGACAACATGAGACAACATGAGACAACATGAGCCAACATGAGCCAACATGAGACAACATGAGACAACATGAGCCAACATGAGCCAACATGAGCCAACATGAGACAACATGAGCCAACATGAGACAACATGAGCCAACATGAGACAACATGAGCCAACACGAGACAACATGAGACAACATGAGCCAACATGAGCCAACATGAGACAACATGAGACAACATGAGCCAACATGAGACAACATGAGCCAACATGAGACAACATGAGCCAACATGAGACAACATGAGCCAACATGAGCCAACATGAGACAACATGAGACAACATGAGACAACATGAGCCAACATGAGCCAACATGAGACAACATGAGCCAACATGAGACAACATGAGCCAACACGAGACAACATGAGCCAACATGAGCCAACATGAGACAACATGAGCCAACACGAGACAACATGAGACAACATGAGACAACATGAGCCAACATGAGCCAACATGAGCCAACATGAGCCAACATGAGACAACATGAGCCAACATGAGCCAACATGAGACAACATGAGCCAACATGAGCCAACATGAGACAACATGAGCCAACACGAACAACGAGACAACACGAGCCAACATGAGCCAACATGAGACAACATGAGACAACATGAGACAACATGAGCCAACATGAGCCAACATGAGACAACACGAGACAACACGAGCCAACACGAGCCAACATGAGACAACATGAGCCAACATGAGACAACATGAGACAACATGAGCCAACATGAGACAACATGAGACAACATGAGACAACATGAGCCAACATGAGACAACATGAGACAACATGAGCCAACATGAGACAACATGAGCCAACATGAGACAACATGAGACAACATGAGACAACATGAGCCAACATGAGACAACATGAGCCAACATGAGCCAACATGAGACAACATGAGCCAACATGAGACAACATGAGACAACATGAGCCAACATGAGCCAACATGAGCCAACATGAGACAACATGAGCCAACATGAGACAACATGAGACAACATGAGCCAACATGAGCCAACATGAGACAACATGAGCCAACATGAGACAACATGAGCCAACATGAGCCAACATGAGACAACATGAGACAACATGAGCCAACATGAGACAACATGAGACAACATGAGACAACATGAGACAACATGAGCCAACATGAGACAACATGAGCCAACATGAGCCAACATGAGCCAACATGAGACAACATGAGAAAACATGAGCCAACATGAGCCAACATGAGACAACATGAGCCAAGAGACAACATGAGACAACATGAGCCAACATGAGCCAACATGAGACAACATGAGCCAACATGAGCCAACATGAGACAACATGAGCCAACATGAGCCAACATGAGACAACATGAGCCAACATGAGCCAACATGAGACAACATGAGCCAACATGAGACAACATGAGCCAACATGAGACAACATGAGCCAACATGAGCCAACATGAGCCAACATGAGACAACATGAGACAACATGAGCCAACATGAGCCAACATGAGACAACATGAGCCAACATGAGACAACATGAGACAACATGAGCCAACATGAGCCAACATGAGACAACATGAGCCAACATGAGCCAACATGAGCCAACATGAGCCAACATGAGCCAACATGAGACAACATGAGCCAACATGAGCCAACATGAGACAACATGAGCCAACATGAGACAACATGAGCCAACATGAGACAACATGAGCCAACATGAGCCAACATGAGCCAACATGAGCAACATGAGACAACATGAGCAACATGAGACAACATGAGACAACATGAGACAACATGAGCCAACATGAGCCAACATGAGACAACATGAGCCAACATGAGCCAACATGAGCCAACATGAGACAACATGAGACAACATTTGACCCTCAGCCTGGTAACACTAGTTAGCAGCTGCAGCTTTATTAGACTGTAATATTTAGATACCAGAATCAAACTGCTGTCTAATGCAGATGTGGGTCATAATTACTTGTTATCCTCACTATTATACCATATCAAATATAGAAAGGAATAAAAAGACAATGTCCACAATATTACAAGATTTCATGTCCTCTATCATTATTTCTTTCTTACTGTTCCAGCATTGAAAAGTAAACATTTAACTGTGAAAGAAATTTAAACTAACTACAAATTGCTACACAGTTTTTTTTATTGCTTTAGAGTTTATTTGGAGATGAAAATTGCTTCTTCTTGACTTTCTGTCACAGCTCAAAATGTTTCTCGGTGTAGAGTTACCTCAGCGATCCTGTCAGCCACACAGGGTCAGCAGAGGGCCACCCACTGCAGGACAGGACGCTGTCCAGTCCTCCATCAGAACTCTGCTATTCTGTGAAACTGTGGAAAAGTATCGAGGTCATGTTATTATTCTTTAATGATTCATTAGTGATTCTTTAATGACTGTAACGCTACATCATGTCATCTCCAGCCATGTAATGAAAAAGTCAATTCAGTGCAGTCATACACACATTGCAGCTGGTCCTGATCTGTATTTACTTCATTCAATAAAAGGTAAGAAGAAGCGTTGACTGTTTGGTTCAACACCCTTTTTCCTGCTTGACACTTCTATCCTTATTTCATGTTTTCCTGTTTATTTCAGGTCCAGTGAAGCCAACATGAAAGCAGCCTACAGACATCAAGTAAGCTATTTTCTTTTTATATTAAGTTCATATGCATAAATCTAACAACTCTGTTAGTATAATCTTTATGGAAATTCCAAACTTGCAATTTTCCCTGGCCTCTCTTCTGGTTCCAGAATAAAATCTTTAATTTGAAATGATGCATAAATCAGTTCTATATTAGAGGGTGATGCTATGAGCCAGTCAAGACCAAATCACCAAGTAAAAAGTGAGGAATCACATTTAAGGCTGATTATTGATAGCCAGTGAAACTGGAAACATTTTCTCTGGTAATGTAGCAAAATCAGATTAATTTGGGAATGCAATAGTTGAAACAAAGTTTAAGATATTTTGCAGTGGATATTCAACAATGTGGAGATTAGTCTTTCAAACAAGTAATGAGATGTAAAACTATGATTTTTGACCTTACACAACATTTTAAAAGACTTGTTATTAAGGTTAAAGTCAAAGACAGTCCTCTGTGTTCATAGCTTAACTTTAGCTTTGTGCAACGTAATGACTGTCTACAGGGGTTGACGAAAATAAAAGTGTTGGCATGGAGTGACACCTTGACCTTAAGCTTAAAGGGTCATGACCCCAGTCAGGTCCATCCAGTGGCGCCTCTGTGCTAGCTAATCCCTTCATCATGGTGGTGAAGACAGTAAATGTGACTTTAGTTATGTCATAAATACGATGATCATTCCAGTGATAACGTTTTTCAAAGAAAACCTAATTGGATGTTTTATATTTTAACTTTTTCATACATGAATTATGATTCTCTATGTCAGGATTCTTTTCCATTCTTTTGATTTTCTTAAGGCATGAAGAAGGTGAACAAATAAATTTTATAAGAAAAAAGATTCAAGAATTCTTTTCTAGGTGATCAGTTGATTTTTTATTTTTTATTTATTTTTTCTTTTACCTGCAAGATTCCTCTACAGTAGAAGGAGGGACTGGATATTCTTGAGTTGCTTTTGTCTGCCATGTTGGATTTAACAAATATGTTTTTGCACTTACAGTGGATGGCCAGGAGTTGATAGTGTATTGAATGGTGTCCACTTCAGTGTTCTGTGTGTATGTATAACATAAAATTCCACAAGAAACACAAGAAAATGGCTCGTAGTGGCCGCTATACATGAAAGTGGTAAAACATGGGTGATGCAGGGTTTCCCCCAGAAAACCTGCTGAGCCCAGTTGTGATGGACCAATTTAAAAACAGGAGTCAGAGGATATATTAGAAAAATAGATTTTTTTGTTTTTTATTTTAACCCAAAGATTATAAATGATAAAAGATAAAGTGAGCTCATAAAAGAAGTCAAAGAAGCAAAACTGACACCATCACAGTTCAAGCCTCTGTTTCTGCTGCCTCCACACCCACTACTGTCTTCTCCCTTTTTGTTTATTTGTCCAGGATATGAAGACTGAAGTGATTCCAGGTTGTGGAGATGTCATTTCTTCAAATTTACTTAAGTGTTGCTAAAGGCAGCTGATCCTGGACAGAGGGTTTCCAATGCCCCTTCTGGCCCCCTGTAGTAGCTTCTACAGGGGGCCTCTTATTGCAGCTATGGACCCATGCAATTTATCAAGAATAATTGAATGAACTAGAACTTAAAAAGTTCCTAACTTTAATTATAGAAAGCTACAGTATGTCACTTTTGCAGCTGATTAGCAAAATGTGTATTTTTTGATAATATATTGATTCTTGTGTTGATTTTATGATTTGTGCTTCTGAACATGACTCAACCAGTAATATTCAACATGACAATCAAGTAAATCAAATTATTGGTATCTAATCAGATTAAAAGGAAAATCAAAGTGTGTGAAAATGTCCACAAGATGACATGATTTTCTGAGATGCTTACAGTTTGATGTCTCATGTTGATCTTACTCCAGTTACTAAGAAGATCTCAGATCAGAATTCCTTTGGTTTGCAGCCACTCCCAGGCTTTCAGGTAATCTCTTCCTTTTGCTATTGAATGAAAAGCTTCTTGAACTTCCTCATGCCATTTCCTGAACTGTCTGCTGCAGCTTCATCAGTAGAGCTTTTGCTTCAGTGGCTGATGGATGATGAGTCTTGGCATTCTCCTGGTATGGATTAGCCCAGCTTGCCTGGATGACTGTGGTATAACAATTGCTTCTGTCTCTGACTTCTTTTGTGACCTCTGACGAAGGCAACCTGAAAACAAAGGGATTTCCTGCAGCTGAAATTGATGAGGTTCCGCAGAGAGTTGCAGTGGTATTTCTGGATCCTGCTGGTCTGAAGCAGGATCCAGAAATTGGTCTGAAGTGGCTCTGCTTCCATAAAGAGGTCTGGATTTCCAGCTGAGGTGGCACTTAACACCATATGTACGTTTATTCTTTACTGTTTGGGACTTGGCAGGATCTCCCTCTTCTTCTGCTGCAGCTCTGTGTCCACATCACTCCTGCAGCTTG
Organism: Poeciliopsis prolifica; assembly: GCF_027474105.1. Taxonomy (NCBI): domain Eukaryota; kingdom Metazoa; phylum Chordata; class Actinopteri; order Cyprinodontiformes; family Poeciliidae; genus Poeciliopsis; species Poeciliopsis prolifica. The sequence goes on along the minus strand of NW_026562464.1, from coordinate 231,517 downwards.
CTCCATTCACTCTGCCAGGGAGCAGCAGTGAGAGCCACTTTTAGATTTGCTTTACAGGTAGGAAAAGCAGAGGGTCCTGAAATGCATTTGACTAAAATGTTTCAAATTGTTGAGCAATGCATGACACTTTGATACATAGTGAAAAGTGCCTGATACTGAGAAAATGTTCAGCTGCCATTCACGTAGAAACTTTTGGTCAGGATGAGGTAACTTCAAGTTTATCGTTAGGGTTGGGCTGAACATTTGCATACAGATCTTTGTCAGTGAGCATTTTGTGGGAGCTGAAGACCTGCAGTGGCTTTTCTAGCACTTCCTACAATCTATGACATCTTCTGTGTAGAAGAAGATGATGTCATAGATTGTTGGAAGTGCTGGAGACGATGTATTTTTATGTGCTTTTTCAGTTTTGCTGCCAGTTGTCTTATCAGTGGAAACTGCTTGTTTCAATTCCCCTTTCGTTGCTCTTTTATGTTTTCATCTATGTACAGAGAGAGAAACTGCAGTCAGAAATATAAGTTAGGCCAAAGAGAACGTGGGAAAGAAAAACACCCTAATACTATTACACCCTTTTAGAGTAAGTCCCTAATAGTTTGACACCCTAATATTGTGGTTAGGGTTCGCTCCCGCAGAAATTGGGTAAAAGTTTACGCACACACTCGCACACACACACCCACCCCTACACACACACCTACACACACACACACGCACACACACAATCAAACTCACCCTAAATCAGCTTTTTTGTGTTGATAGGCTCTTTCTTTTTGACATTTTTGTACAATTCTTTTAGTTTGGCATTTTTTGGCCTAAAACTCAGAGGCCTCAGTACTGAGACAGTTGAATTTTTCTTTTGGCTGCAGCGGTACCACTTGGTACAACTTTGTTCCAGCCATTCAGGTATAAAAGTTCCTACAACAACAACAAAACAGAAATGAACAGAGCATCACACTACAGGTTGATGTAAACACTCACCTTGGTCAGGAAATGATAGATTTCCAACAATGTGTAACCTTAGGCAGCATGTATTACCTCTGTATTTTACGTGTTGAACATTGCATTCATTGGTAAATATGTCACTAACATGTAGATTTAGTTATCATGTGAAAAAGCATTTCTCTGGCCCCAGACTGAGGATCTAAAGCTGAAGGTGGTGGATCTGGTTGGAGTGAAGAAGCCCGCCCTGAAGAAGGTGCGTATGTCCGCCGACGCCATGCTGAAGGCTCTGCTGGGCTCCAAACACACGGTCAACATGGACCTGAGGGCCAACCTGAAGCAGGTCAAGAAGGAGGTCAAAGAGGAGGTGAGGCTCAAAGCTCTGACAAAGAAAAGGTTTTCCCGGTTTTGCACCTTTAGCCATTGCTACGTGTTGCACTTTATGTACAATCCTCTTTTTTCAACTAATAACAAATTAAGAGTAGTAATCATACTTTTTTTAAAAGTGGTACAGGACATTTTCTACAGTAAACAACACAAGACTTTTCCAGCCAAGAAACTGTAAAGAAATCAATGGAGATATTTTTTCATTTCACAGAAATCAGTTGAGTTGTAACTTGTTGCAAGCGCTAGATGTGTTCTGTCAGTTCTGTGTATGAACAATTCCGTGTTGTCTGATCCAGCCAACAGAAGCGATCGATTGGCGTAAGAACATTGAGGACAAGGCCGGCAGGAAGAAGATGTTTGAGTCTTCCTAAAATTTTGCAGAACTTTGGCGGATGATAGCAGGGCAGACAGGTCTGAGTGCACCTCTTTTCCCCCGGTCAGGGCCCAGAGCGGGGCACTCTGTCTTGCTTTTCTAATTGTCAGTGATCACACTATTCTCCTGTGAGAGTAGAACTACTGGTGATACTGGAAATATCACATCAGAATGCACCAGTTTTTATGAAAGCAGTAGAAATAAATGTTTTGAAAAATGAGTAATTTTGTTTGTTGCTGCTTTTATTTACTTGATAATTCTGATAATTCAAACTGATACACTGGTGATTATTGACAAATAGATACATAACAGAATGTAGGCTTTACTCTGATCATTTCCAGTAAAATATCAATTAAACGAACTGCGACAATATTGCCATAAGCGTCTTTTGGAACCCCAACCGTTGAACATGAGGATTTCAGTCCGACATGCCTTTGTCTCTGTGCCTGAAGAGATCTTTGTGGTTGGGGAAGATGCATTTGTTCAGACTTTGCTGCATTGAGGGAACACTGCAGATGCTTTAAGTGTTATAGGAACATGAGAGGCACACGGTGAGGTTTAGGTAGCAACATAAGACCCGAAGGCTCCTGAAGCCCAAGTTTCAGGTTTCTACATCACAAAAAAGGGTCGTAAAAAGGGGATTATACAGCTTCGGCAAATCGAATTTGATGGATTAGCTTTGGGACATGAATGTGGTGGAGGTAGAAGCACTGGGTGACGGCAAGCACTGATATTCACCAACACTGACGTTGGCTTGTCTACCAGACAAATGAGTAATTAGCCAGTTAGCTATTGTACTCTGCTCACTTGCAAAGAAGCAACATTTTGCTCTTCTTCTATCTGAACGTTTCTATGCGAGTAATGTCTGGTTATCCATTGACAGTAAAGTTGGTGGAAGGAGCCGTGAGCTCAGTGGGAAGACGGGGGCGGCTTGCCGTGGGGCTGGGCAGGGTGTATTTCAGGAGCTCGCAGGGTCATTGGTCTGACTTTGAAATTCATTTCCATAAAGAGGTTCTCAGCATTCTGCTGAGGCATCTCAGACCACCATATATACGTATTTCATTTTTCTCTGTCCGTGGCTTTGGCAGTGTCTGCTTTTCTTCCAACAAGTGTGTCTTGACCTCCTTCCCTCTCTCTCAATAGGTGAGAACTTTTCCATATTTTTACTTTCTCCAGCCTTTTTGAGAGCAGCATCCTTTACTTCACCTAATTGTGTCTTTAGGTGACATCATTTCAGGCTGCTTCACTTTTGACCAATTCTGACTCCCTAACCTCTCGCTCGCCGAGCTTCTAGGACACATGCAGCTTTCTTCATTTTTTACCTTAATGTGTTTCAAAATTAGTTTTCAGCTCAGCAGGATGAAATGGGAACCTTAAACATTTTATACCTGTTCTGCTTGTATTTCTTTTAAATAATGTTTGTCAATCAGAACATTTTTTTTAAAAAGATAATGTTTTGATTATATAAGCCCTTCGTTAAAGCAATTTAACGAAGGGCTTATATAATTCCAAAATGTCTGTGTTTTTTGGAAAGGGTTCGTAAGCGTGTATGTTTTTCTCAATGACATTTCCTTCAATGCTATCAGTTGACATTGAGGAAATTTTGATTCATTTTGCTGATTGATTTTTTTGCCTTTTTTTGCTTTTAGATTCAAATGTAGAAATTCAGATTCTGTTTACTTAATGTTCCTAAAAATAATGCATTTGGTGGTGAATACTTCAGCTAAGTTTGAAATAAAATGTACTTCTACCCTTTTAAAAAGCAATGACAACCATAATGCTAATAAATATTTGGATAGTTATTTTTACTTGAGACATTTTTCTCAACATGCTGATAAAAAAATGTAATGTGACCTCATTGGACAATCTTCGTTTCATCGTCATGGACCATCCATTAATTGAACATAAAAGCAACATGTTGGACCTTCGCCGTCTGCATTGCTGTATAGAAGGATTTCACATGATCGGATGGTGTCTGAAAAAGAAGTGACACCCTAGCTGGATCTTCCCAGTTTAGTTTCGTCTATGTTGCTGTTTCTCAGCTGCAGCCACAGATCGTGTTACGTTACAAATTCTGCTGTGCATCAGTGTCCGTCATGCTGATCTCAGACAGCTGATGTTCTTGGCTCCAGCAGCAGAAGCCAAATGCACTCATAAATTTCCTGTAATTCATGTGTGTTTTGATGCAGATTGTGAACTACAAACGCCATCAAGATGTCTGAGTAAGTTAAAAAGTTTTCTCTCATGACCGTTTCCAGTTTGCAATCTCTACCCAAACCGTTAAACTGATTAGCTGTTTCACAGTTCTTGTTTTTTTTTTTTAAGAAAATGCATTTTGGAAAGTTTCAGTTTTTTCTCAACAGTGACATTGTAACTATGAAAAATCTGTCCAAACAGAAAAAAGATGACATCCAGCCGTCGGCACCACCTAAAGGTATCAACACACACACACACACACACACACACACACACACACACACTGCTACAGAAATTGGGAAATCAACAACTTGTATACAGTTAATTAATCAAGACAAAATGAATATCCATACAACACTGGTCTGATCTGTAAATTCAATTTACAGATCCAGATAAATTAGGATGACAGAAGAAATAAAACTGAATTGTGTGTTTGGTGTTGTTTCCTTCTACAGAGCCTGGTCCTGCAGGTGGCTCAGACTTGGCTGGAGAATGAAAAGAAAGAGAGAGCCGAGGCCAAAGAGGCCTACATGGCTGAGAACTGTCCTCCTCCAGACACGAATGGAGATCAGGCTACGCTCATGGTGAGACATCTGGCCGCAAACACCACAAATTTGTATGAAGATATTTCCAGATCTAAGATTTTGATAGGTCTGGAAATATAGGAAGGGAAGTAAGTCCAGCCATTGAAGAATACAAAAGGGCAACGTTTGCTGAAGGCAGACAGTAGACCTAAAAGTACCACAAAGGTTTCTTGATTGTTCAAGTTTAAGTAAGTTCAGATTCTGACCTCTGAACAACAAAATCCTAGAGGTGATGGAGTTTCCATAAGTAGATGTAACTATGAATCATGGCAACATGGTGGTGGAATGACAGAGCACACATATCCAGTTTCCAGAACAAAATCTTTGTCAGCCCATTTCTTTCTTTTCTTTTTTCTGTTTTTCCATCTACATTCACCAACAAATCAGAATTTGATAGATGAACACAGTCAATTGTCCTTGTTCCATGTTGTACAAGCATCCTGAACTTATAATATGGCTCCATTTTAAGACATGGAACCACATAAAACATGGTTCTTCTAAAAGTTACATTGCTTATAAATGTAACTTTTATAACATCTTTAGTGTGTGTTAGTTAGAACACAAACTAAAGAGGTGGTTGCAATGTTGTAGAAATCAATACAAGTCCACACTGTAACATGAGCTCTGCTGCGGATCTTCCTTCATGACAAGAGTTTTCATTTTTCATTAGATTTGATATAAAACAGTCCAGGTGAAAAAGTTATTATCTTATATATTATTTTTGATTATTTGTGTCAACAGGAGCTCTGCAAGAAGATCCATGCTGCCATAGATAAGATAGATGAGGAAAGGTACGACATTGAGGCCAAAGTCCAAAAGGCAGACAAAGAGGTGGGTCACATGTGACCACAAAAACACAGCAAAAATCGAAAGAGCAGAAAAATCAAGTGTCATATTTGTTCATAGATTGAGGATCTGAAGATCAAAGTGGTGGATCTGGTTGGAGTGAAGAAGCCCGCCCTGAAGAAGGTGCGTATGTCCGCCGACGCCATGCTGAAGGCTCTGCTGGGCTCCAAACACACGGTCAACATGGACCTGAGGGCCAACCTGAAGCAGGTCAAGAAGGAGGTCAAAGAGGAGGTGAGACACAAGTTTTGATCAAAATTTCGCCCTATGTAGAACACAAAACTATTATCACTGTTCTTATGTCTGTGATGCTTTCGAAGACATATTTATTGCTATTAGAAAAAGATGTTTCTGTGTTCCACAGCCAGCAGAAGCAGTGGGTGACTGGCGTAAGAACATTGAGGACAAAGCCGATAGGAAGAAGATGTTTGAGTCTTCCTAATTGTTCGCTGCTGCTCGTCTTTCTGTTTACATGAACTCCATGTGTCTTATGTGTCGGTCGGAGCCGGCGACTAATGTTCATCTCACAGCTGAGGGTTAGCGTGACTCGAGGGAGACTTTCTGCAAGACATGTAATGTGTCAGTGACTGAGAAGGAGATTTTGCACTTTTGTTGTAGTCTGGAGGGAGGGGGGGAAGAGAGTGGAGGTTCAGGTTCACCACAGAAACGTCACGTCTGTGGTGCCACACACAATCAAACACTTCATATAATAAAATCAAATGTGGAAGAAGACACGTGGTATGTTTGGTCATTTTTTTAATGGAACATTTTTTTTATTTTTACTTTAAAATACCATAAATGGAGGGTTCAGGCCTGAATGTTTCTGCATGGAGCTGCATGTTCTTCCCATTCATGCCTTGGTTTACTGCAGACACTCTGGCTTCATCCCACAGTCTAAAAACATGCAACTGCTTACTCTTAGGTAAGAGTGTGTTTGTGCATGGATGTTTGCCCTGGATGTCTTTGTGTTGTCCTTTATTGTCCTGGTGACCTGTCCAGGGTGGACCAGGCCTCTCGTCCAATCAGCTCTGGAGAAAGGCTCCAACGTTCCTGATGCTGCAGGTATAGACCAAAAGAGGATGGATGGAGAAGTGAAGTAGCAATGATTAAAAACAGACCTACTACTGGACTGTCCTACTTTGGTTGGAATTAAATAAATAACTAGTTACCCTAGTTAAGGTTAAACTAAGCCCATAAAGTTTACATCTGTGACACGTTTTGATATGAAATCAGTGAAACTCTTTAAACTGTCCAATAAGTGTCAGTTTGAAAATGGATGACCTTCTTCAGCTGAATACGAAGGCGGTACAATGTGTAATAAATAATCCAACAGCCAAAGCTTTATTATGCAATCAAACTGTTAAAGCTTATTTGTGTTAGAAATCCATTTCCAGTCTGCCTTTCCAGTAGTGTCCAGATTTATCCAGTGCCTTTCATCTCTTTATGTATAAATATAAATATGAGAGACTCAAAAGTGCATTTAGAGCAGCAAATCTTCTCTCAATGTAGTTATATAATCCTATTTTAATGTCACTGAATGAGTCTTTGTGTAAAAACATTAGGAAATGATAATCATTTTCCATTTTACAATAACCTCTTTTAACACCTTAACTTAGTCAATTCTGACAGGTTCAGATGGATTCATAATATAAATATTTTCTAATTTAACTGCAGGTTTTTATATAAAAATCTAGTACTGTCAGCTTTATTATTATTCCTAGTATTTCTAATCTTGTTTGTTTTATGGTTTAAACACTTTGTGACAGAACTTGATGCTCCCGTTAGACCTGAACTTTATTGTCCCCAGTCTGGGACAATAAAGAACATTTCTAATTAAAACCATTTCAGGAGTGTAGAAATAGACATCAATGTGTTCATGGGTAAAATTGGAGTTTGCTATCAGTTTTTTATTGCTTTTTTTAATATTAAACTGAGATAAAACAATGTGTCTAACATATTAACTATTGCATAAAAAGAAAAAGAAAACAAACTTCCACCCCCCAAGAAATGATATTTATGAGGAGATGAAAATTGTTTTTCCTTTTGTCTTTAACTGATCAACTCACCTGACGTTCTTTGACATTTTCTCAGTTTGTTTTGTTGTAATTCCCTCATTTTTCCAGACATTCTCTCACTCCTTGTATGTTGCTTTGGGCTCTGCCTCCAACTTGCCAGAGACCTCAGACACTCCAGGGCTCTAACGTTTCCTCAGAAGCTAACTTTATCCCTGTAGCCTTTGCAGGAATGTCACAGAGATGCCTCTGAGTTATATTTGGAAACTGTTATTTATCAGAGACTCATTTTAGAAAATAATAAAACTAGGGTTTTATTTTCTAGTCTGCTTTTAAAATTATAGCTTCAGAAGTCTGTCCTGTTTAGACAATGTTATGGAACTGGGAAAAAAACTCCAATTAAACACAAAGCAGTCCTGAATGTTGTATCTCTCTTTTTACGCCTCGAGTCGATACTCTGCAGCAGAAGCAGTGGTTCGCTCTGTGCCACTTTATAATTTTCCAGTTTCTAATCTGAGAACGATGATGTTCAGCAGAATCTGATGCTTATATCAGTGTGTGGAAGTTTATTTTTTTCTGACTGCACTGCCCAGCTCCACCCTGCCCCACCCCGCCCTGCCCTGCCATGCCCCACCCCACCCCACCCCCCCCGCCCCTGCCCCCCCCCACCCCCCCCACCCCGCCCTGCCCTGCCTGGCCCCCCCCCACCCCCCCACCCTGCCCTGGCCCACCCCACCCCGCTCCACCCCGCCCCGCCCGTCTTCCATGTCAGAATGCCTCCCACACCCTGAGAGCTGCACATGTCAAAGGAAAGTTTATCTACAGATGAGCGGACATTTAAATGTTGAAGCAATAGGAACCTCTTCTGGATGTGGTTATTATTTAGTCCATTCTCACACAACAGCAATATATATTTAAGTTATGCCATAATTTCTTTTTTTTTAAAGAATGATATACTCAATGTTTTTATAAATAATGCCAAACATTTCAGACCTCTTTAATAATGTCATGAAGTGTGGTGGAAGTGGTGAGGCAGGATGCTGGAGTCAGGTTGAAGTGAATAATGATGATCTAATGAAGAAATAAGGCTCAAAAATCTCAAATAGTCCAAAACCAAGGCAGCACTGTGGAGCGGAAACCAGGGCTCAACACAGGTAGCAACAAGGTGAAGGAATGGACTGAGACACAAGAAATAAGAAATGCTGTCGGCGGGTTCTGTGGTGGTGCAGTGGCAAAGCACATCCCATGTATTGAGGCTTTAGTCCTTGTGGCAGCGGTCGCAGGTTCAATATTGATATTTGCCGCATGTCTTCCTCTTGTCTCATTACCCTGTTTCCTGTCAAAATACTTTCAAATAAAGGCCAATAGAGCCAACCAAACCTTTGAAAAAAGAATTGCTGTTGGTGAATGATTACAATAAATAGAAAAAAAGCAATGCTGTCATTTACCGACTTGTTCAAATCTTCTGGCTGAGTCGACTACACTTCTTTAAAAACACTTCATATTTAAGCAGAAGATCTTAACTTTAACATAGGGCTGATAAAGTTAAAATTACAAAAAGATGGTCTTGGTTCTTGATTTTCACCAAAAGTCTTGCTGCAGCATTTTGGAGCAGCTCATGCCTTTTTCACAACTGAATTGCATTGGATATGCATGACTGCAAATGTTATAGATGCCAAATTATACTTTTTTTTTTGTAAATATGCTGATCTGAGTATTGATTAGTAATTTGCACCAAAAACACTATCTTGTAAACTATGCCTGCCACTTAAAAAAATGAAGAGAACACATCCTAGATCTGAATGAATGAAATAAACATGAAAAAAATTTCCACCTGTTGTCTATTCCATTTGCACAACAGCAGGTGATATTGATTGTCTGTCAATCAGTGTTGCTTTCTAAGTGGACAGTTTGATTTCACAGAAGTTTGATTTCCTTGGAGTTATATTGTGTTGTTTGAGTGTTCCCTTTATTTTTTGGAGCAGTATATAAAAACAGTATCTTGTTTTTGGTGCCAGGAAGTTTTACATTCACTCAACTTGTTGTTTGTGTTTCATTCACCTCACTCACATAAAAAAAAAAAATAAATCAATTTCAGGGACACATTCTTGTTTTTTTATTCTACCCTTGGGAAAACCATGTTTGGAGGAATAACAGACAGATGGAATAGAGACTGAAAAGAGGGATTCTCCCGCCGCTCTTCAATGAAAACCACATGTAGAACAGAGGGAGGGGTGATGTGTGTGTTTGTGCTGGGGGAGTGTAACGACTAAAGATCCAGCCTCCCTGGGAGAAAGGAGCTAGTCCCCTTGAGCCTTGCTGGCATTCTCAGCAAGCTTTGTAAGGATTGGGACTGTCCGTGTGTGTGTGTGTGTGTGCGTGCGTGTGCTTAAAGAGACTTTACCATTCACACCTATTCCCAAACACTTCAGTGCTGTTTAACTTTGTACAACTTCTGGACAAAAACACCTTCTCTCAGAGGGGTTGATCTTAGAGCCGTATCAGCAGCTGGTGTGATCTCTGTTATTTCCACCAGTGTGAAGCAACAAGAAGAGGACAACTAGACGCAGAAAAGAAGCAAACATGTCCCACACTCTGCTGAGGAGGAATTCCAGCAAACAAGGTTTGCAAAATCTAATGAGGTATGTGATGGATACGTCTCAGTTTCTCATGGTTTTTTCTCTTTGTTCTAGAAAGCTGCACAGCCACTGAGGTTAATGTTTAAATGACATGCATCTCAAACAGTGACTGAGGTAACATGAGTAAACACGACTTTTTGCTTCAAGCTGGGTATTTTATTTTTAAGTGATCATCAGTAACCTGAGAGTTTTTGTCAGGTCTTGTTTTTTTATTTTTTGGGGTAGATTTTGAGGGCGTTTGCTGCAAAAGTCTGTCTGTCTTAGTGAAAAACCCTTGGATTAGTGGAAACGTTATGGGTCACATGGGGATTTAGGTGTATCTTTCCACAAGCTAATATTTGTAGTAAATAGTTAATCTATTGCTTGATCATTTTGCTACTAAACCTCACTAAGTGAGGATGGCAATGGAGACTTTTCAGTTGAAAAATTTAAGACAAAGTAGATGCCAGAGGATTTTCTGGGAAATGGAGTCACTAACCAGAGTCAGAGGGGAAAGGTCACCTGAGTCTCTCTATTGTTTTCTAAGTCCACATTTATGAAGGTATGTCCTGTTTTTTTCTGGGGTTTGCCTCTCAGTTTGGTTCTGTGAGGCTCTTCAGTGACTCAAACCATTTCTGCACCTGCAGCCTGGCTTGTCTGGTCATTTGGGATGCTACTTAAAATTACAATTGAATCATTTCCCATGGTTTCCTCAGTTCTGTTCACTTTTTTCATTCTAACAAAGATTTTAACAGATTATACAGGTTTTTACCAAACAAAGACAGAAACAAGTCAAAAGCTCTAACAAGGTTCCTTTAGTCAAATTCATTCTTTTCTAATATGTCTTAATTTTAGTTTAAATTAATTTACATTTTATGTCAACTAAATATCTGTGTTGTTGTATCTGCAGCCAAAAAAAAAGAAAAAAGAAACAAGAAAAAGTACAAATGTCACACTGAGCACTACATAATACAAAGACTTCACTTCAGTTTAACCATATTTATATTTATTTAATTTGGACAAAAAGTGTCTGCTTTGATTTATTTGTTCTAGGTGAGTAAGGAAAGGACATAGACGAGAAATTACTGTCTTTTGATGGCAAGATATCTTGTTTACAACCAGATCCAGCTGAAGGCAGACAGCAGAGGACAGAGGATGTGCTGTGGTCAGCCAGGACTCTGAAGGAAAGCCTTTGACTCAGACATTACAACAAAACAAACATATAGTTTGAATTTTCTTCTCACATGCTTGTTTAAAGCCACATTCACCCATTGCTGATGTGTGTTAAACCTGTGCAGACTTGTGAAGCTCTGAAAGGCATAGTTAGATGTCAATCAGTCGGAACCAGTCGGATTGCTATCATGAAATCAACGTGTTGTTTTGAGCCAGAATGAGATGAATTTGACTCATGGACAGTTTTACCTGAAGTCCTGATGAAAGGACTTCCAGGATGTCTGAAAAGGTGGTGTTTGGGAATTTACACACTCCTGCTATGGAGGTGTCATATATATATTTAAAATAAATTTAAAAATTCCCTTCTCACCCACTGCGGGTGGTTCTTATCCTCTGAGCTCGGGTCCTCTACCAGAGGCCTGGGATCTTGAGGGTCCTGCAGTATCTTGGCTGTGCCAAGGACTGCACATTTCTGGACTGAGATGTCTGATGTTGTTCCTGGATCTGTTGTAACCCATTGATCCAGTTTGGGGGTTACTGCCCCGAGGGCCCCAATGACCACAGGCACCACTGTGGTCTTCACCTTCCAGGCCCTCTCCAGTTCTTCCCTGAGGCCCTGGTATTTCTCCAGTTTCTCGTGCTTTTTTCCTGTTTGCAGTCACTTGGTATTGCTACATCTACCACAACGGCTTTCCTCTGTTGTTTATCCACTACGACAATGTCTGGTTGGTTCGCCATTACCATTTTGTCTGTCTGGATCTGGAAGTCCCACAGGATCTTAGCTCTGTGTTCTCCACCACCTTTGGGGGTGTTTCCCACTTTGATCTCGGGGTTTCCAGTCCATATTCTGCACAGATGTTTCTGTACACTATGCCTGCCACTTGGTTATGTTGTTCCATGTATATATATAATATTTAGGATATAATACCTATCCCAATGAGTCTCAGTTTTCTAAAATGTATTCATGAACATTCAGATAGGTCATCAAAACATTTTGTCACCTGATATCATAAAAATGGTTTTTGTGTGAATTGCTGCCATCATAAAGCTTTTCCTCTGAATCAGAATGAATGCTTACGGTTTGATTCTTGCCTCTGTCTCTGTTGAGCTTTTGTAATTGGTGAGTCACTGAAAGAATCACAAGGCTTCAAGATACCAGCTGGCAGTGTTTGGCTCTCATCCTGACATATAGTTTACTGAGAAGATGGGACTGTGCAGACAGAAACCATGACATCACACCAAATGCAGGCAATGACTTCCAGCCCACTGCTGTATCAGACAATTTACTGCTTGGCTGTTTTTCAGCACCGTTAGTCATGTTCCCTTCTCTTAGGGAGTTCAGATCGCTTGGACATGTTGACCTGCTTCTGAGCAACTTCATGCGGTGCTTTCTCTGTGATGTTTATTGTTTCTTTGGTTTATAATTGTCTTCTATTCTGAGATCTTTGTTTCTAATATTTGGTACAACTTTGAAGGATGTAAAAAATGTGAAAAATTATGACATATTTTTTTTGTATCAAATTTGGACACATATATATCACATGGATAGATGATATATAGAGTCAGTAGTGTATACTACTGAGGTATTGGCCTCAGTAGTATAATTATATATCCAATATACCCATTTGTTTGTTTCTGTGACACCAAGGCCACAACCAAAGCAGCTTCTGGTCAGGATTAAATTCAGACATTCCCACATATATTGTCATTTTAAATAGCTAGAATTACACACAAGTGTATCATTTTAGGTGAACATGAATAGGAAACCATTTCAGTAGAACCTCAGACAGTTAAAGACTGCAGCAGCTAATGAGTCAAAGAAGGAAGTCAAAGAAGTTTTATTATTGGGTTTAGTGATCTACTGCTGCAGCAGAACCTGGTCAGCTCATCATCAAAAACCCAGCATTAACTTCACTATGTAGAAAAGGTAGTTAGTGGAGGAAAACACTAAACCATGTAGAAGTCAGTCTGGACACAGGAAGTGAAACATGGTAATGCACAAAATGTTCAAGAAATTATGAAAAGACGAAGAAAATTCTGAAATGGAAAGTCCAGAAAACCCAGATCTTGATCTTATTGAGATGAAACCTGCTGTACATTAAAGAAATCATTCAAATATTAGACAGATGTCAGAGACTTGTTCAAAAAGTTCCTCACTGAAGGCATTTCAACTTAATGTGTGAAGAGTAGTTGTCAAAAATTAAAAGAAGAAATAAATACAACTTAAATTTGTCAACTGTTTTTTTACTTTGAGTAAAAATTTGGGTGAAATTTTCATAACTGAGATTAAACAACAATACCTGAATCTCATTCATTAAAAAAGACATTTTTAAAGGCGTGTCTCAATACTTTTGAACATCTGTTGGTATGAAATAAATAATTAGCTCTGATCTCTTAAATATTTGTTGGAGGGACGTTGGAGATGTTTACAGCATGATCTTCAGTTTGAACTCGTGCTGCTGGTTTTTGGAAAGACTTTATTTGCTCTCAGATTCTTTCCAGGTTTCTTATTGTGAGACAGAAGAAGCGGTCACAAAGACTTGCTGTTATGGGTATAGGGTCATGGCAGGCGTGCAGCAGACCTGATCTGCTTTTAATCAGCTCTTTGTCAGGTTGGCTCAGCCTGCAGCACAGACCGGGGCAGATCTGTGACCTCTAAGACTGGATCCCTGACTCATGTGTGAGTTGCCTCTGTGTGTCCAAAGAGATAAGACATTCTGGAATGTGTTTTTTGGGGGAGGTGGGCTGATGAGTGATGAGAGCACAGGCCTCTCTCAACTCTCTGCTGACTGAGGGAATGAAGGACGGTCAGTCAGCAGTGCTGTAACAGTTCTGGGAAAGGTATCTGCTGTAATACCCTCTTGCTACTTGCTAGGAAAAGTAAATCAATGAAGACTTCCTTGGTTCTCTAGTGAAGCTGCCAGCTTGTTTTCTCTTTTCCACAGTGATCTTCTGAACTCATCTTTTTTCCCTTTTTTTCAATTAAAAAATAATGCTGAGTCTTTCATCTCAAAATTTTCTATATGGCTAACGAATAAGAAAATGTCATAAATTAGGAGGGATCTTCTCAAAAAGGTCAAAGGTGTCACAGTGCCAGCTACCACAGAAAGCATCAAAATGAAGCAACATTCGCTCCATGTCAAAGTGACACGAAGCAGTCAGTCGTTTGGGCGACGCCTCCCAGGTTGGGTTTGAAATATTGAGTCATACATCAATCATTTTGTTAAAAAAACCAAAACAACTTGTTTATATTGAACTAACCAAGTTTTTTTTTTAACTGCAAGGTGAAGTTTTTCCTCTAAAAAAAAACTCATGCTTGTTTCTGCTCCAATGCATTGATAGTTCTGAAACCAAATCAATTTTTTCTCATAGAGGAAATCAAGTAACTCTGTGTTATGCCAAGATACTTCAAGTCTGTTTCTGCTGTTTGCCTCATGGTCCTCATATTGTCTGAGTATACTGTAAAGTTGAACTTTATTCAGTTTCAGTAATTTTGCCAAGTGATTGATAAAATAAAGTCTGACTTGTTGTGGCTTCTGAACCCACCTGTTGATTTATGTTCTGGAGTTGCAGTGACTCATTGCTTCTCTCTGTTCTGACTTGTTCCTGTAGCACAGTGACTTCATCTGTAACGTGTTCCCACCATGCCCGTCTGCACCACACAGGCTGGAGGGCTTTCAGGCTGAATGCTAAACCTTGTTATTATCATTCAATCCATTCATCCACCTGATGACAGCGTGAGAGATTACAAAATACCCTCAACCTCTTCCCTCCTGACTCTGATCCCTCTTCCTCTCCTGTTGCACTTCAACATGTGCAGACAGAGCAAAAGGCTTTGTGTGGTTGCTGGCAGTTCTTATCCATCACGGATCTGTGATGGATCCATACACACCCCATGTGTATGGATCTGTTATGAAGTAACTGATTCTGCTCCAACGACACAGCAAGGCTCAGAAGAACCATTAGACTCGTCTAGATTTCCTGTCTTGTCTTTGTTTCCTTAATGTCCAAATAAACATGAACAACAGAGTCGCCTGCTGGGGGGATTAATCGGGAGGCTGGTGGCCAGATATGAAAGGCATCTGGGAAGGAAAACCAAGAGACAAAAATAATGGCAAATAAACACGTGAGAAGGAAGACGATGCTGAACAAACTGCTAGCAGCCTTCGCTTGACTGACCAGAACCCACAGGATCAACATGGCACAAGCAACTGAAAACACAAAAGCAGAGAATTGGACATATTCACTTGCATGATGTCCAAAAGCATTCAGGATGTGTTCACAGAGATGAGAAGCTGCTTTTTTGTTGTGCAAAGTGACACAATGATTTGAAGATTAAATGAGCTTTGAATGAGTTCCTGACTTATTTACATTCTCACTTAATTCTTTTGGTTTAGTGATGACAATTTACTTTTTTTGTGTTGAATTTACTTAAGAGTTACACATTTTTAACTTAAAGGAACTTTTCTTTGACTTGAAATAATTAAGTTCATATCCTGACGTCTGGCATCATGACTCAAGCTTCACCAGAGACAGATTCTGTACCAACTGTGGTGCTGCGGTGGTGCAAGGGTAAGCAGGTCTTAGACCTTGATGTGGCCATCGCAGGTTCAATTCCCAGCCTGATGACCTTTGCTAAATGTCTTCCCCATCTTCCATTACCCACTTTACTCTTAAATAAAAGCCACTAGAGCAAAAAACAAAAAATGTTTTAAAAAAGATCCTTTATTACTTTACTTCTTCATTTGAAGAAAACTAAATCATTTCAGAAAGACTGACAAACTTGCCGAGTTAAACCAACTTAATAGATTGAGTTGGACAAACTTAATTGGATTACTTGTTACTAATCGAAGCAGTTTAAGTAAGTTGGTTCAACTCTTTTCTTTTTTCAGTGCAGCTATCTGAGTATTTAATGAAAGTACCAGAAAATAAACCATCGAAAGCAAATGAAGACATCAATCTCTGACTGGCAGTGTGAGGCGTGTTCATATTCGACTTCATCCTCAAGCATGTTGTGACTTTCTGCCACCTCAAACTGAGGAACGCGGCTTCAAATCAACTCAAACCTTCAGTCACTTCCTGATCTCACCTCACAATTTGTATGAAGAAATTTTAAACATTGACTGAATTCATGCAGACACTTTCTGCTCTTAAAAGCTGGATGTGTCCTTCTATCACTGGTCCTAATCTGGTGTGGACTGTACTGACGTCCATGGCTTGGCTCAAGGAAACTTCATCAACCTTTATTTAAGGAAACACTCAGTGGGACAGCATGTCAGTTCTTGCGTCTGGTTTCAGTTTACAACAGAACAATACAGAAAAGCCAAGAAGAAGTTTGCTTAAAGTCACTGGGAAGACAATGTCAGCACAGATGAGCTCTGCATGCTAAGCCTGTTTTGGAAAACAAGCTTAAAATCTCCATCTCTATGCAAAGTGAAAGCAAAATAATTCTTTGACCAAGTAAAAAAAATTAATAAATCTGAACTTGCACTAATGAACCTGATCTGATGTAGTTCTGAGCTATTACATCCAGATGGAGGTTGTGAGTTTGATTCCTAGCACTTCACAACTGGCAAAACCCCCCAAAACAAACTGAAACCCAAATACTTATTTTTAAAAATGTAAGTGTCATGTCTTGTCATTGCAGCCTATGATGGGAAATCATGTTTGTTACACAAAATCAGGAACTTGGCATAAAGATTGAGAGCCTGACCTTATGAAATCAAGACTGCATCTATAGCATCGAAGTAGAGTCATCATAATAAGTGATACCAGTGCCCACCACCACCAGGAAACAGCACTTTCTTCTGTTTCCTGTCATGAAATGCTTTATTGACAGAAAAAATAGAGAGTTAAAGTCTAATCAGTTTCAATTTGTTGCTGGCGTAGTCACACATGAACATGGTTATGTCAACTGCAGTGTGTGAGTGTAAGCAGATAGGAGAGGATAAAAGAGACACACAGAATCCATAACATTACATTATTGAGGGTAGAAACAACATGCAAAGTGATGTTTACAGGTGAAGCAATGTGAAATATTTATTGAATTTACAGCACAATGCATACTGTAGATATAAATTTATATTTTGTATGTTTACCAGCAGTCTTTTTGCACATTTTATCAAAAGTGTTTAAGAATGTACATTAGTTAATGCCCTGTTTTCTACCACTTGTTACTGATTTTTGAAAATGAGATGTGTGCCGCGTTTCTGCTTTTGGCGACTCTTTTTGGCTGTGCATGTTTCAACATATCTGTAGCATTTTCACAAAAAGCCGCTGGAACTTCAGTAGTTGTTTTTCTGCCCAGACTCACCGCTCAGAGGAGTATTGAGGATGCTGAAGAAGTGGAGCGGGAACGTCGCCGAAAGGCACGAGAATCTTTCCGTCGACAGAACAACAGCTCAACGCCGGAAGATTGGTCACCAGAGGACAGCAGCATGTGAGCACACACCACAAAACCCACTGTCTTCTTCACACTGCAGCTGATGGGCGAGTTGAACTCCTACTGTCATAGATTATTAATCAGACTGCAGACTTCTCTAGCAAACAAATGGTTATATCAATCTAATCAAACTGACGTCGCAGTTAGAAAGTTAGATAGGACCTGTATAATAATTCAAGAAGTCAAGAAGTAACCATCACTCCTGCCCACTCTCTCAAAAATTAGTCTAAAATATGTCATTCAACATACTATCAAAAATGAGTTTTATGGTCATAATTTTAGCTTGCATGTTTTATTTTGTATTATTCATATTTGTTTTGTTGTTACAACTCTTGTTTTGAAAGGTTAAAGTAGAAAGTGGAATCCAGCATGTTGCTAGGGAACCAGAGAAAGGATGCAGTGATATAAAGCATAACTTTAGCAAGTGGCTTTAAAAAGGTCATTTAAGTTGAAAAAATTCCTGTATTAACCTCATGTCTGCCTCACAGGAAGGCTCAGCCAGCGAGGTCTGTTCATATGCTTTATGTCATTTTTTTATGTTGATATTGTATTCATGACACCATCTCATTAAAGTTTATGTTGTATTGTTGGTGTCAGTGAAACAAAGTGAAGCTGTAACAAGAACAAGTTTAAAGAGTTTCATTAAAGCTGACTTCACACAAACTATTAATTGCCATTAAGAAGAAGAGGTGGAAGTGATAACGAGTTTGTTCTCAGTTTGCACCTGTTATTATAATGCAAACTGAGATAAGTGAAGAAAATGCTGATGCTCATTGAACTGAATCACTTTATATCCACTTCACTTTCTGCTTTGTGCTGGTTTTAAGTGATCAGGCTGTGACACGGTTTGTCTTTAAAATGATGGCTCCCATTAACTTAATAAATCCATAAATAAACTGGATGCATTTAGATTGAAAATAAATAGTAAACTGCGACAGACTGGTGACCTGTCCAGGGAGACTCGCTTTTCACCCAGAAAGTAGCTGGAGAGGCACCAGCACCACCCGAGCCCTCTAGGGACAAGGCAGAACAGAAAATAGATGGATGGATAAATAGTACACATCTCTCCCACAGGACAACATGACAAAAGGGGAGGGCCTAAGGGATGCAAACATTTTAAAGACAATACCACAGAAGAAGAAATAAAGAGGGGCTTTGTTACCATTTTACTACACGGTTAAAACAATTAACCAGATTACAGTCAGGTAGGGAACAATACAAATAACCAAAAAAAAAAAACATTTTGTTTAATTATAACAAAAGAGAAATATAATCATGTTACATTTGCATGATTTCAAAATTTATACATTGAGAGAATGTCGATGTTTCAATTATATTTTAATATATATAATTATAAATATATAATTATATTTTAATATAATTATATTTAAATATATATATATATATATATATATATATATATATATATATATATATATATATATATATATATATATATATATAGGCTTCAAGGGTGGTTTTCCACAGCCTCATCGAGTTTGCAATGAAGGCTCTCAGAGTCCTGTTGATGTTATACATCTCTAGGCATTCAATGATCCAAGTATGCGGCATTGAGTCATAGGCTTTCTTGTAATCGATCCAAGCCATGCACAGGTTGGTGTGTCGGGTTTTGCAGTCTCAGGCAACTGTGCGGTCTACAAGGAGTTGGTGTTTGGCTCCTCTGCCACTTGCACAAGTGTCCATCAAATGTGGCATATACCAAGGAGATGCTCTGTCCCCGCTACTCTTCTGCATAGGCCCGAACCCCCTCAGCCAAATTATCAACAAGACTGGATACTTATACAGACTCAAGAACGGGGCCAACATCAGTCACCTACTCTACATGATGACATCAAGCTGTACGCCAAGTGTGACCGAGACATCGACTCACTGATCCACACCACCAGGATCTACAGCACGGACATTGGGATGTCATTCGGACTAGAGAAGTGTGGTCGGCTGATCACAAAGAGGGCGAAGGTCATCCGCACAGAAGGGGTCTCACTCCCAGAAGGAACAATAGCAGACATAGAGGACAGTTACAAGTACCTGGGTATACCACAAGCAAATGGCAACCTCGATGAGGTCACAAGGAAAGGAGCCACAGCTAAATACCTCCAACGAATAAGGCAGGTCCTGAGAAGCCAGCTCAATGGCAAGACCAAAATCCGTGTGATAAACAGCTATGCCTTGCCAGTAATCAGATACCCTGCAGGAATAATTAGCTGCCAAAGGAGGAGATAAAAGCCACAGAGATATTAAGACCAGAAAGCTACTAACCATGCATGGAGGGTTCCATCCCAAATCCAGCACCCTGAGACTGTACACGAGCCGCAAGGAAGGAGGCAGAGGACTAGTGATGTTGAGAACCACTGTCCAGGACGAAACAACTAAGATCCATAAATACATCAGGACAAAGCCTCAACAGACAATGTGCTCAGTGAATGTCTCAGACAACAGGGAACGGAGGTTGAGGTGCCAGAGATACCATCATGGGAGTACAAGCCCTACATGGGATTACCACCAGCAAATAACCCAAGTGGCTGATATCAGTAAATCCTACCAATGGCTGAAAAGCTGGACTCAAGGACAGCACAGAGGCCCTCATCCTGGCCGCCCAGGAACAGGCCTAAACACCAGAGCAATAGAGGCCCAGATCTACCACACCAGACAAGACCCAAAGTGTAGGTTGTGCAAGGAGGGCCCCTGAGACAGTCCAGCACATCACAGCAGGGTGCAAGATACTGGCAGGGAAAGCGTACATGGAACAACATAACCAAGTGGCAGGCATAGTGTACAGAAACATCTGTGCAGAATATGGACTGGAAACCCCGAGATCAAAGTGGGAAACACCCCCAAAGGTGGTAGAGAACACCAGAGCTAAGATCCTGTGGGAACTTCCAGATCCAGACAGACAAATGGTAATGGCGAACCAAACAGACATTGTCGTAGTGGATAAACAACAGAGGAAAACTGTTGTGGTACATGTAGCAATACCAAGTGACTGCAACATCAGGACAAAGGAGAAACTGGAGAAATACCAGGGCCTCAGGGAAGAACTGGAGAGGGCCTGGAAGGTGAAGACCACAGTGGTGCCTGTGGTCATCGGGGCCCTCGGGGCAGTTCTTATCCTCTGAACTCGGGTCCTCTACCAGAGGCCTGGGAGCTTGAGGGTCCTGCAGTATCTTGGCTGTGCCAAGGACTGCTGCACATTTCTGGACTGAGATGTCTGATGTTGTTCCTGGGATCTGTTGTAGCCATTGATCCAGTTTGGGGGTTACTGCCCCGAGGGCCCCGATGACCACAGGCACCACTGTGGTCTTCACCTTCCAGGCCCTCTCCAGTTCCTCCCTGAGGCCCTGGTATTTCTCCAGTTTCTTGTGCTCCATTGTCGTAGTGGATATATATATATTCAATAGTTTTCCTCTTTTTAAAAAAAAATATTTTCCAGGCACACAGTGGCATTTTATAGCATTATCAAGTAACGATGTTACCTTCAGTTATTATAAAAGTGCTGCATATATTTCAAATATAACTTAAAAGACAATTTACTTAAACACCTTGATATCCACAACAAAGATAAAAGGAAGGAAACGGTGTCTTACTGAGGCACAGGACATCTGTGAGACCATTTAATGTCAAACAGTCTTAGCTGTTTTACCTTCTTTTACTGATAACTGAAGAACAAATGATTTCATTGACAAAAGCAACAAGCAGTCTCTCTCCCCAGCACCATGATGATGATCTGAAGAGCGACATGCAGCTGCTTTCTCATTACCTAGCATGAAAAGAATGTCTCAAGAGAAAAAGCATCACCGTGCCACAACCTGTGGTGTGACAGGAGACCTGAAATTTAAGGCCTGTAAATTACTGCTTTCACCTCTAACACCTCCTCCGTCTCATGGCAGGCTCAGCTGGCCGAGAAATGTGGTGATTCAACATTAGGTAACTCTGCCACTGCAGGTCTGTCATTTCCATACCTCTTGTATGGCTGCAGCAGTGACATAAGGCTCCCTTTTAAATTGTGATAAGTTGGGAGATTTTGTCATCTGCTTTTTGTGGCAATTCAATAATTAGTCTATGATCATTTTTCTACTGTAATAAGCATCTGCTGGAATGACAGCGAAGCAGATTATAGTTACTCTACTGGCTAAATGAGCAGCCAAAGTAAATTTCTCTGTTTCTAAAGGAACCACTTCAGAGACCTCAAAGCAGTTTTAGTGACACCTAAACAGAATTGTTGGTATTTTAGTTTTGCTACTTTGTCAGGAATCAAGCACAGACTTAAGGTCCCACTGGGTGATCAAGGAATGTTAATAAAATCCTCCTGCCGCGTCCCGGAGACTCAGAACACATTTTCACCAGAAAACAGAGTCCTGATTAAAGGTGACAGAATAAGACATGATACTATCCTGCATGTAACAGCTGCAGGTAGCTCTTGGACAGCCCTGATTCAAGCCAGAAATACTATGAAGTATTATTTGACTCTTTATTCAAAAAGTTTCCAACTATTCCTAGAATCAGGGCCATGCAGAGAGCTTTGGAGGGGCCGGGGCTCAAAGTTAAAGGGGCACAATGAACAAAAACATCTTACATCAACACAGCAACAACCCATATTGATCAATAATCTAATTGGATTCTACTATATCACTTCCATCATGTGGAGACAATGCAAAGCAAATGTTCATATTTTCCCCAACAGGAATAAAGTTTCTGTTTCTGCTGCTGACAGTCCTGGAGGGCTGTTAGTACAAGTTGATCTGAGACTGTAGCTGTTAAACAGACCAAGGAGAAGGTCAAAGGTTATGAAGTTATGAAATTAGCACATTTTCTACCATTTTACTGATTAAGCCCTAATAATATCTATTTAACCTCTAGAACAACTTGGCTGCAGATTGATTTATAGATCATAAAAGCTCAAAGGGTTAACTCTATATACTCTGAGATCTAGAATGATAAGACTGCTGGTAGGGGCCATTCAGGGGCCTCCAGACATTCAGGGGCCTCCAGACATTCAGGGGCCTCCAGACATTCAGGCCCCCAGACATTCAGGGGCCTCCAGACATTCAGGGGCCTCCAGACATTCAGGGGCCTCCAGACATTCAGGGGCCTCCAGACATTCAGGGGCCTCCAGACATTCAGGGGCCTCCAGACATTCAGGGGCCTCCAGACATTCAGGGCCCTCCAGACATTCAGAGGGCCCCAGAAATGGTTTAATTGTAACAGACCATAGATCTAAACCTGTAGCATCATTGATAGAGAATGACAATGTTATTAATTTTATTTAATGGAGTCAACTGAGAAAAAAAAAGTACATTTAGGATTTAATTAAGAAGTTTACTTTGAAAAAGTTTAAAGAATCATCTTGATAGTTTGATTGTTGTGTTACCATGGCTGCAATATGGCGTAATTTTTGTGTTTGAATTGGGTTTGTTCACAAATACATCACAGCAAACAATGAATCAGTGATTGTTTTTAAACTGGGCCAATAAACCTGGTCTCCTTCTCACAGATTCACCTTTTCAATATTTAAACATGTTAGTGATGCTGAAGTTCTTAGTAGGACAGGAGGGTTCTGTCTCAGGCCCCATATTTACCTTGGACCGGCCCTGCATGAAGAGCCGCTGCCATGTGCATCTCTGGAATCTACCTGGAATCCCCCATGTCAGTCCACGGATACTTTGTGGACTTTTTGATTCATTTAATTGTGGCATGTTTGGCTTTATGCTGTAGTTCTAATAATTGCTCCAGTATTTTCCCTGATGTTTATTTTATAAACTAAATGCTGTGGACCGAATCTTCCTTTAACACTTGAGGTTCTGCAGTAACTTCTATTGACAGCCGCTCACCTCCAGCCCAGATCCAGTCAGCAGCAGTTTTAACCCGCCTGGTAGAAACGTGAAGGAGAAGCAGAGTAAGCACATCGGTGGTACCGGGTGGTACAGGGGGGTTCAGGTGCCTTGCGACTCGCAGTGACAGTTGATACCGTGTCTTAATCAGGATGTCTGATATAAATCCGAGGTTCTTTCTGTCTGTCGGTGGGACCGACTCACACTGCCTGTAGAACGGCTTTTGGCAGAATGATTAAGTTAAAAGTCAGAAGTTTCTCTGTTGCTGAAGCATTTCTGTGTTTAGGGGCGAGGCAGGTTTTTTCTACCTGCTGCAGGACAATGAAATATAAATAGAAACAGTTTTTCGAACATCAGATCAACATTTTTATTGACAAACCAATGTATAAAAAATATTCTTGTTAGAGGCTCAGATCCTCCCTCCTCCTCCTCACCATGGAGCCATTGTCTGAACAACATGGAGACAGAAACTGAGTCATTATTAGACTGAAGACAGCCAGACTAGTTTATTTAGCTAAATTACTATATTTAGCTAAATATTATTGCTGAGGGGCTCAAGCAGGCGTCCTGACATACAGATAAAAAAAAAAGAAAAAGAAAAACCTCAAAAACGGCACTATGGGCATCAAGCAATTAAAGGGGAAGGAGCTTAAGCCCCCTTAGCCACCCCCTCTGCACGTACCTGCCTAGAATCTCTGAATCCCTAAGTTTTGTTGAACTTTCTGACCTCTTAATGACCTTTAGAGTGCATTGTTTCAGTGTGCTGCTAAAAGGTAAAATCACTGACCAATAACTATTAGTTAATAATATAAAGTTAAAAAAAAACGTTACGCCATGGTCTTCCAACTACTTCCTGTTATCTTCTTTGTGATCAACAACATCCAGTTGTTGATCATGTGACCTGTGTGATGCAAAAAACTATTTCTGTTGCAGTTTTGCTAAATGAACCAATTTTGATACAGCTGAAAAACCATGTCAGCCTTCTTCCAAACCTGCTTACCAAAAAACAGAAGTTTCTTTCTTTTTCAAAATTGCTGTGTTCCAATTCAGTAAAACTATTTTCGAAATGTCAAATTGGGCTATTATATGGTGAATGGAAACGCAATTACTGCAATATTCATAATTTACGTGGCAGCCCCACACTACAACAAAGTCATTTTAAAGATTTGTTGAAGTGGAGAGCTTGAAATGAATTGGGTAAAGTGATGCATCTTTTGTGGAGAACAGCATTTCCCTAAGCTGACATAAAACCCAATGATATAATTAGAACAAAGAGGAGAGAGAATAAAGGGCATGAAAAATAGTTTAAAAACAAAGTCAGTAAAATGTTTTGGGGCGCATGCGTACGTGCTGACCCTCGGTAGTGGCGTGTGGTTTGTGGCTTGTCTTCGTCGTGTCTTCGTTGTTCGTTGTTTGTAGTAAGTCTGTAAGTGAAGCCAAGTGGTAATACGGTGAAGGAACATGTCGGACAACATGCTGATCAGGATAATGATTCTGATTTGGATCCTAATAGTAATATGGGACACTGTAAGCGCACACGGAAGAGGAACTCCACTGCAGTCAGGCACCCAAACTTCGCTACATCCGAGAGGATCTTCTGAATCTCCGATACTCCTTCAATGAACCACCGAACTTACTCTTCAGTCCTTTGGGATAATCCACCCTGGATGGAGTGATAAAAAGGAAAAGACAAAGAAAAGAGGATCAAGAGGCGGGATTCGCAACAGGTTGAAACGGAGGGGAGTCGCTTCCCTCTCCCGACACTAACTCTTTCCAATGTGGGCTCACTTAAAAACAAAATGAATGAACTCTCGGCACTTATAAAGTCCGACAGGGACTTTAAACAATCCAACTTGATATGTTTCACAGAGACATGGCTGAACGATGACATAAACAACATTAACTTGGAAGGATATTCCTTAGTTCGCTATGATCGTGACGGAACTAAGACAGCAAAATGCATCGGAGGCGGATTGTGCATGTTCATAAATTCCAGCTGGGCAACAAAAATCACGGTACGGGAGACTGAATGCACTGTTCACTATATGACTGTCTCATTTAGACCACACTACTTGCCTCGTGAATTTGGTCAAATAACAGTAATTTTGGATTTTAAACTCGCTGCAGATGATATAGCTGCCAGTTATAACAAAGCACTGCACCAGTCAGGGGATGACCCTGTTTTTCTCTTAGGGGATTTCAATAAATGTGACGTCTCCCCACATCTGCCAAATTTGGAGCAGTATATTACATGCATGACGAGACAGAACAAAATTTTTGATAAATGCTATGGGAATGTGGAAGGTGCCTATGCTTCCCGGGCCCGCCCCCCTCTAGGTCTGTCAGATCATAACGTCATTCACCTTCTTCCAAAGTACCGTCAATTGTTGAAAAGGACCAAACCCACTATAATTCATTGCCAGGCCTGGACAGACAGCTCGGTGGACATGCTGAGAGGCAGTTTTGAAGTTACAGAATGGGAATTGTTTTTTAATGTTTGTGGGGGCAATACTGACTTGTTAATTGACACTATATCCAGCTACATTAATTTTTGTGTGGACTCGGTAATTGGAACAAAAGAAATCAAAATCTACCCCAATAATAAACCTTGGGTCAGCAAAGAACTGAAACATCAACTGAATCTGAAGAAAAAAGCCTTCATAGAGGGAAACCTGGAAGTAACAAAGGAACTGTCTAAGGAAGCCAGACGACTAATGAAAAAGGCCCAACTGATTTATAAAGATAAGGTTGAAAGGAAATTAAGGACTGGTAATGTCAGAGATGCATGGAGAGGGTTGAATAAAATGATGGACAGGGAGCAAAGACACATTTTGCAGTGCGATGAAGACCCCCTCCAGTTTGCCAATAATCTAAATACGTTTTATTCCAGGTTTGACATTCAGGACTTTCAAAAGGAGTGTGATGATGTTTGTGCTGGCTTGACATCTGATCCTATTGTAACCCAGTCCAAACTAAAAGTGTTTGTAAAGAGTGATAGTTTAGAATGTATCATGTTTGCTTAAATATGTTAAAAATGTTATTAATCAGTGTTAGCCAGAAACTATTTCAGGTTCTTTAAAAAGTAATCTTTCTGTTTTTTTGTTCATGTGGAGGGAGAGAGGGATAGGGAAGAGAGAGTGAAGGGATGAAGCGCGAAAAAGGAAAAAAGTAGCAGAGTTTAGTAAACGGGTTTGTACATAATTCGGCTTTCAGCTCGACAGTCGGGAAAAAGTATATCAACCCTACGCTCTGTTTACCGCTGCTGTGATTGTTCCAGACCGGAGCTCACTGAACACTATGTGTAATGCTCGCTGTCGCATTTACTATTTGCTAACTCGGTGAATAGCCGTCGAGGTCTGTAAGCTAACCCGGCTAATGGACAATCCAGCTAAAGTTTCCGTAGTGGGAGCTTTACGGAGGAGCGCCTGGAGCAGCGAGCTACGCATGTGGAAAGTGGTGGAGTGGTTGGAGGACTGGGCTACGTTGGACGTCTCTGTTCCTGGATCCTGTGGACTGCCAGACTGGTTGGGGAGCGGAAGACATCTTGGTGGCTGGTTAGCACTGAGGACGGGTAGGTGTCGAAAGGGCTCGGGTTTTCACTCGGAGAGGAGTGCCAAGTTCCACGCTTCACATCAGGCCTGCAACGGGGTTTGTTTTGTTGGGACTATATTTTAGTTAAGTATTGCCGGCTTAGGTGAACTTAAAAGTGTGGGCCCACAATTATTGTGTGAACTTAAAAGAGTGAGATATTTCACAGTTTGTGCATTTGTTAAGGTGTTTAATACATGTTTAATTCTCATACAGGTGTACGTTTTTTATTATTAACTATAGTTAGTTATTTTTTAAACTATTTGGTGTGAAGGGAAAGAAATACTGGTATATCATTACTCTAAACTCAACATAGGTTTAAAACACGAGAGTGTACTAATAGTCATTATTTGTAACTTGATGAGTTTAATGAACTCAGGGGCCCTTACCCATGTTAAAACGGTGTAATTGGGCTACACTATGATTATTCAAGAGCATACAGTGACCTCCATATTCCAGGGTCTGAACCCTCATAAAGCACCTGGCCCAGACGGACTTCAGGGGAGTGTTCTAAAGGAATGCGCTATCCAACTAGGTCCTGCTATTACAAAGATATTTCAGATGCTGTTTAACAGTAACCACTATCCTAAAGCCTGGATGACAGCTACCATTATCCCTGTGCCAAAAACTCCCCATGCCAAAACTAACAGTGATTTTAGACTTATTGCCCTTACATCCATCCTTAGCAAATGCATGGAGTGTCTAATTCGTAATAACCTGACCCGCCAGGTAGCAGGTCAATTAGATCCCATGCAATTTTCTTATAGAACCAACAGGTGGGTGGAGAGACGCCACACTCACTCTTCTAAATAACTTGCAGTGTCACTTGGATAAACCTAAGACCCATGCCCGTGTTCTATTCATGGACTTCTCTTCTGCCTTTAACACGGTGCAGCCACACCTCCTTCTACCAGGCCTCTGTGACCTGCAAGTCAGTTCTGGTCTGGTTCTCCTCATCAGGGATTTTTTGAGGGATCGACCCCAGCGTGTGTGCATTAAGAACTGCCTCTCTGACTCTCTGGTCCTCAACACAGGAGTTCCCCAAGGATGTGTGTTATCACCTTTGCTCTTCTCCATATACACCAATGAGCTACAGTGTCAAACTTATGACCGCTCCCTCATTAAGTACGCAGATGATATGGCTCTAATTGCCTGCATATGGGAAGCAGATACCTCCCCCTACCTGCAGTATATTAACACCTTATCTGCATGGTTTGACAGCAGCTTCCTGGACCTTAATGTCTCCAAAACCAAGGAGATGTGGCTAGGAAGCAACAAGAAGGGAGGCAATAAAGACCAGGGCACACCTTCAGGCCAATCAGCATGAAGGGTCAGGAGGTGGAGCAGGTGACTCAGTTTAAATACCTTGAGACAGTCATAGACAGTCACCTACAGTTTCAAGACCACGTGGATTACACATTTAAAAAAGGTAGACAGCGCCTGGCTCTCCTGAGAAGACTCAGGGGCCTTAACACCAGTCAGCGCACTATGTCCATGGTCTACAAGTCCTTGACCGAGAGTGTGCTGACATTCAACATCGTGTCATGGTATGGGTACCTCTCTGTCAAACAAAAGAACAAACTGGGACAGATCGTCAACCAGGCTGGAAAGATTATTGGACTTAAACAGCAGCAACTTTCACATTTGTACACGCGGGCCTTAACAAAGAAGGCACATCAAGTCTATCTGGACCCGACTCATCCTCTTCACTGTGCTCTCCAGTTGCTGCCATCTGGACATAGATTTAAAGTCCCAATGGCAAGGAAGAATGGCTACAAGCGATCATTTGTTTCATCAGCTGTGGATATTCTAAATAAAAATCTGACTAGATAAGTTTATATGTTCTCTAAGTCTGCTAGTTGTATTCCACTGATTTTAAATTTCACAGTAACACAGTGCATTGTTCTGTGTGCTCTCTTAGCAGTAGTATAGTAAATTTTAAATGGTTTTTAATATTTAACTGAATGACATGAGTATAGTATGACTTGATTTCATTTTACGGATCTTGTTTGTTCATTGTGCATGCAGTTTTGTGGCGACTGTGATGTGTGTTTCTTGTGCCATTGCCAAAGATAAATTTCCATTTTATGTAAGTTTAATGGACAATAAAGGAGTCTAAAGTCTAAAATGTTCATTGTTTCAAACTGTAGCTGCCCTTCAGAAAGTCCTACTGAGCTCATAATAGGAACTACTTCTCAGTACAAAGCTGGTAAAAATGTTACAGGGTTAAAGTGGAGCCATGTTGTCCTGAAGGTGGCGTTTTAGGAAGAAACAATTTCAAGGCCTTAAATTACAAAATGTTATTTCTTTGAAGTCATATTTTATGTATGGAAGTTCATATAACTCTACTTAAAATAGTTACTTGATAGGGCTATAAAATGGCACTATATGTCTTGGAAACATAACACTATCCCTTTAAGAGATACATGGGTATCCAAATAATTGAACCATATTTGCCTGACTGTCTCTTGTTACTTCAGGTATGATTGTCAAAGGAAGCCCAGCAGTTCTCCTTCTCTTGAGGAGGATGAGGGTTTTAGTGACTGGACTCAGCGCAGAGAAAAACAAAGACAGCAGCGACCGCAGGAGCTCAGTCAGGATGGAGAAAAAGAGGAGGAAGAAGAAAATGTCTTTATGAAGAACAATTTAGCCAAAAAGGCTGCTCACACTGCTTCGAGTCCAGTTCAAATACAAGATCAGGAAGATACTGACAGCATCATTGAACAAGAGGTTAAGAGAGTGAAGGAGAGGGAGGAAATGAAGAAGGACAAAGTGCTGCTTTCCACCAAACAAGAGACTCAAAGGCCAAATACAGAGGTAAGAGTTTAGTATCACACATTTAAGTGTTTGATTTCTGAAGTTGCTCGAAATTCTTTTTGTTTCTATTTTTTGGGTGATAATGTCAATCTTTTTGTTTCTAAATTTATCAAGTAAAAGATAAAACTGGTCATGAAATCAGAGAAATCTTCCTTAGATTTAGAGTGTTGTGAGAAACAATGTATCTATTTACATCACTAATTTAATTCAATTCAACTCAGTTTTATTATTTAGTACAAATCCTCAACAATTGTTTCGTAAAACCACATAAAAAGTTCATTGTTAAAATGTGTTAATTTAGTGCAACCCAAAAAACTTCAAAGTTAGTTTCATGTATTGCAACTTGATGATAGCTGGTAAACAAAGCAGTCAAGCTTAGCTTATCCAAGCCAGCTGATCAGAACGAGCATGTTGCTGCAGTCAGCAGTGGATCCCAGAGTCACAAACTCATAGTTAGCAGCATGCATGTGACAACAGTGAGAAGGAAAACTTTCCTTTAACATTAAGAGATCTTTTTGAGAGCTTAGTTACAGACTTTCTTTCAGTTACTCTGAGAAACTGGGTTTAATTCAAATGTTTTACACGCGTGAGCAAATTGTTGGCATGCCTCTCTGAAAGAATGGAAAGCCTTCAACAGTCACTGAAATAACTTGAAATAGTAACAATAAATACCTCTTGACCAAAAGTAACCAATGAAAATCAGAGATTGCTGTTAAAAAGAACATTTTGAATTTAAAATGCAAAAATAAATAAATAATAAAAACATATTTTATCAAGATTCTTAATGTCTGGTACACATTGAAATAATCTGATATGCTCAAATAGTGTTTTTCTTTCTCACATTTTATCAACAGGAAGCGAGAAAGAAAGAATCTAAAGTGTCCTACACGTCCAAAGTTTTCCTGTGTCAGAAGCCAAAACACAACAGCCTGAAGCCTGGCACTGCCGACCAGGAAGTGACGTCAGTCATGAATCAGAAGAGCAGATCTAGCAGGTGTGTGTGTACGTGTGTAGACACACAAAAATACTCATATGTATTAGATGTGTACCGATCGATCGGGGACCGATCATAATCGGCCGATTTCCGTGAAAAGTGGATGATCGCCGATCACAGTCTCATGTTGCCGATCATCAAATGGATCACATTCATCTCACTTTATCTCCTCTCTCCTTCTCACTGCGCAAGCGCGCAGCATCACTTCCTGTCGTGTGAAACTTTAGCGATTGAAGAGTGAATGGGGACGTTTGCGTGTTAAGGTGGAAAATGACCATGTCAAAATGCTTCAATACAACGAATCTAATATGGCATTTAAAAACAAACACTTGACGGAGTTTGGCTCCATCGAGGCTCAATGCAGCAATAAAAGGACATCGGAGCGGCGAGACAGCAAAAGCCGCCATTAGCACGGTTAGAAAGCTAAACAAATCAACTGAAAAAGAATTCAAGTTTTTGACGCTGGTTCTGCTCTTGCTGTTGGATCGGCGCTACATGCTACTGGTAGCAATATTTGACATACAGAGGGACGGAGTGTCAGGCTCAACCTGACCCGGCAGTGACCGCTCACACCGAACCTCAAACAAAACCATTTTACATATAGAGGAAACTTTCGCTGTCCTAACAAGATAGATCATCTCTGGGGGAAAGAATCGGTCTCCTCTGCCCGCTTCCTGTGTTCTGCAGAATTCCTCAGCTCCGTCAGAACCAATCAGAACCAGCATTAATCAGCTGATAGCCAAGCTATCAGGAAGTTTTGATATCGTAACTCAGGACTGTTTATTTTGATGCAACCTGCATTCGACTTTGAATGAATGTTTTCTTTGCTTTACCTGCAGTAAAGCAAAACCTTTACTACTTCTTCTTCTTCTTCTTCTTCTTCTTCAGAGTGTCAGTTCAGATCATCCCAGTGTTGGCCTTGTTTGATTGTCAATAGTGACACATTTGAATAACTTCAGCCATTATTTTCACGAGGTCTTTTAATCTGTGGTCCATGCAGACATTTTGCACCAAAACATGTTCAACCACAAATCCCTTTCCTGACAACTTGTCTTGTTTCACTTCAGTTTTTCTTCCTTGGTTTCTCTCTTAATGTAGCCATTGCTCATTACACTTTATAGAATTAAAAGACTGTGGTCCGAAAGGACTAAACAACCTGGACGGGGATGTTAACCTTTCAGAGCAGAGAGTTTGTTCAGGGACACGAGGACAGAAGCTGCACAAGGACACACAGACATGGAAGACACGGAGAAGAACTTCTGTAAGGTCTCCAACAATTTATCGTTGGGTGAATGCCACACTTCAATCCATCCTGAATCTGCAAGGTGTCTCGCTCAGGAAAAGGTATTTATTAAGGCGTCATCCATTCCATGCTGTGCAAGCCTCATACATTCAGCTGTTAGACATCCAGGAAAACACGTTTCTCCCCCGTCCTCATGGAGCTGAGGGAGAGAAAACTGGGCATGGGAAGAGACTTTGAGATTTCATGTTTAGTGGACTTTGTCTAGGTCTCTGTATAGGTCTTTTTCTAGGTCTCTGTCTAGGTCTTTTTCTAGGTCTCTGTCTGGGTCTCTGTCTAGGTTTCTGTCTAGGTCTCTGTCTAGGTCTCTGTCTAGGTTTCTGTCTAGGTCTCTGTCTAGGTCTTTTTCTAGGTCTCTGTCTAGGTCTCTGTCTAGGTCTCTGTCTAGGTCTTTGTCTAGGTCTCTGTCTAGGTCTTTTTCTAGGTCTCTGTCTAGGTCTTTTTCTAGGTCTCTGTCTAGGTCTCTGTCTAGGTCTTTGTCTAGGTCTCTGTCTAGGTCTTTTTCTAGGTCTCTGTCTAGGTCTCTGTCTAGGTCTTTTTCTAGGTCTCTGTCTAGGTCTCTGTCTAGGTCTCTGTCTAGGTCTCTGTCTAGGTCTTTGTCTAGGTCTCTGTCTAGGTCTCTGTCTAGGTCTTTGTCTAGGTCTCTGTCTAGGTCTCTGTCTAGGTCTTTTTCTAGGTCTCTGTCTAGGTCTTTTTCTAGGTCTCTGTCTAGGTCTGGCTCAACTCTTTGGTGGAAATACAGATAGAGAATTGTACAGTGCAAGCACTTATTCAAAATGTGAGAGATTCCTTAGAGCTGTTGAGTAACGGCCCCATGATTGTACTTCCATCTTTACCGATCAGTAGTGTTGAAATAATATTTTAAATCAGCACAATACTGCACAGGATAGTTTTGATACATATGAAATATACCATAGAAAGTTAAAGTACACTCTACATTCACATAAATTTAGATAAAGATCCAAACTAAAACAACTGCTGAATCTCTGAACGTATATAAATTCTTAGGGAGGATTCGACAGAAAACAGGCCTAGAATCTCTTTAGACAAAGAGTCTGTCTGCCAGGCAATTAACAAATTCCTGAGCATGGTTCAAAAGTTCACTAGGATCTTAAAACTTTTTATAAATAATTTTATCTATATTAGAATTAAATATATTTCTTTAAGCATGTTTTGAATTAGTTACTTCTTAGATCGAAACTTATAGTCATTATTTAGCATTACATTTTGTGCAAGCTTGGTTAAAAATACAAACTAGTTTCTTGTGGAATCATTTGAGGCAGAGATAACGCTGCAGACCCACGCTATTAATCAGATCGCCTAAGAAGGCTGGTAGGAGAAGAGCTGGGTGTTTCAGTGGGTCTCAGAGATAATAAAATTAACATTTAAGACAGCCCACACAAAGGAAAAACACACCTCCTAATGCATATATTTAAATGAAGGGAATACACATTATTATAAAATGGTTTGTTTTAGAGCAGAAGTCCGAATCTCTTTGTGCTGAGTGAGAGTTTCCCAGAAGATGCATCTTTTGTTTCTGTCCTTTTTACTCAGTTAATTATTTCTGTTTTGTTATTTCTTGGACTTTTGATAATCTAGGTGAGATGCTTATTGTAACATTCTTCTTGCATTGAATTTCTCTGGATAAAACTCTGGATATCTGAAGTCTGATGTCGTATGATTGCTCTTTCTCCCTGCACACGTATACAGACACAAGAATCTAGAAAGAATCTAGGACAGAGGAATAAATTAACGAGCTAAATCAAGTTATTCCTCTTTTTAATTCTTAACAGTAGACAATACAGCATCTCTTTTTAGCTGTTGGTGAATTTGGGTGTCAAATAGATTTGTTCAGGCTGCGGATCAAAGTTAAATTACAAACGCTGCCTCACCGACAACAACATCCTGGTCTTTTTTCTGCCATAGTCGGCCACTTCAATCATTTAAAACACAAAGTAATTCCCAACCCAAGCATCGATGTACCTGGAAAATGTGGAACAGAAAGGAACCACCTGTCCTCTGTCATCTGCTGTGGTTCTGACCGAGCCCAGCTTTACACCAACATAATTCATGGACTGCAGACACTGAAGGCTGTTGATGAACATGTCTTCACTGCAGACAGCTGCTGCAGTGAAGACATGTACTGAAGGGGCTTCATTGATCTTTATGAGAAGGAAAGAAAGAAGAGAAAGGCCAGGTGAACATGTAAGGTGACCGTTTCTCCTGCCCCTCATCTTGAAAACGATAAAGGTGCTTTCGGAGAGGAGCTAGAAATTTCTAATTAGTTAAGGAAAATATCCCTGATGAGAGCATAAGTGAGCATTTTGAAGCTGGAAAAGTTTAAGTAATCAGTTACTTTAACTCATCAGTTAAAGTGACTGATGAATTCAGTTACTTTAGCATTCATGACAAGAGACATAAAATGTTCTGGGATGAAGTGTAATAAGATCAGACCGGTTTACTGTTTGCAAGTTTCTCTCCGGGCGCTCTGGCTTCCCGCCACAGTTCAAAATCATGACTGTTTAGTTAATTTGCCTCAATTCTCCTTAGATGTGAATAAAACATTAGTTTTGTGAACAACATGGTTGCACAGTGGATCACTTGGAAGTACTGTTGCCTTGCAGCAACAAAGTCCTGGGTTTGAATCCCCTCTCTCATAACCCACTTTCCTGACTACTACTATTAAATAAAGGCCACTAGAGCCTTTATTTCAGAATAAAGGTTCAGAAATAATTAAATGTATTTCTGACATGTAATTATAAAATGTCAGAAATAAATTTTGTAATAAAATTTCAGAAATAAAATATCAAAAAGAAATGAGCTGGTTTCTCTCCAGGCGCTCCAGCTTCTTGCTACAGTCTAAAATAATCAAATTTTAGACTGTAGCCAAATTGTCGACCAGACTGGCTACGGATACCGACTCAAGAACGGGGCCAACATCAGTCACTTTCTCTACATGGATGACATCAAGCTGTACGGCAAGAGTGAGCAAGACATCGACTCACTGATCCACACCACCAGGATCTACAGCACTGACATTGGGATGTCATTCGGACTAGAGATTGTGGTCGGCTGGTCACAAAGAGGGCGAAGGTCATCCGCACAGAAGGGGTCTCACTCCCAGAAGGAACAATAGCAGACATAGAGGACAGTTACAAGTACCTAGGTATACCACAAGCAAATGGTAACCTCAATGAGGTCACAAGGAAAAGAGCCACAGCTAAATACCTCCAACGAATAAGGCAGGTCCTGAGAAGCCAGCTCAATGGCAAGACCAAAATCCGTGTGATAAACAGCTATGCCTTGCCAGTAATCAGATACCCTGCAGGAATAATCAGCTGGCCAAAGGAGGAGATAAAAGACTAGAAAACTACTAACAATGCATGGAGGGTTCCACCCCAAATCCAGCACCCTGAGACTGTACACGAGCCGCAAGGAAGGAGGCAGAGGACTAGTGAGTGTGAGAACCACTGTCCAGGACGAAACAACTAAGATCCATAGATACATCAGGGACAAAGCCTCAACAGACAATGTGCTCAGTGAATGTCTCAGACAACAGGGAATGAGGTTGAGGTGCCAGAGATACCATCATGGGAGTACAAGCCCCTACATGGGATGTACCACCAGCAAATAACCCAAGTGGCTGATATCAGTAAATCCTACCAATGGCTGGAAAAAGCTGGACTCAAGGACAGCACAGAGGCCCTCATCCTGGCCGCCCAGGAACAGACCCTAAACACCAGAGCAATAGAGGCCCAGATCTACCACCAGACAAGACCCAAAGTGTAGGTTGTGCAAGGAGGCCCCTGAGACAGTCCAGCACATAACAGCAGGGTGCAAGATACTGGCAGGGAAAGCATACATGGAACGACATAACCAAGTGGCAGGCATAGTGTACAGAAACATCTGTGCAGAATATGGACTGGAAACCCGAGATCAAAGTGGGAAACACCCCCAAAGGTGGTGGAGAACACCAGAGCTAAGATCCTGTGGGACTTCCAGATCCAGACAGACAGAATGGTAATGGCGAACCAACCAGACATTGTCGTAGTGGATAAACAACAGAGGAAAACTGTTGTGGTAGATGTAGCAATACCAAGTGACTGCAACATCAGGACAAAGGAGAAACTGGAGAAATACCAGGGCCTCAGGGAGGAACTGGAGAGGGCCTGGAAGGTGAAGACCACAGTGGTGCCTGTGGTCATTGGGGCCCTCGGGGCAGTCACCCCCAAACTGGATCAATGGCTACAACAGATCCCAGGAACAACATCAGACATCTCAGTCCAGAAATGTGCAGCAGTGCAGTCCTTGGCACAGCCAAGATACTGCAGGACCCTCAAGCTCCCAGGCCTCTGGTAGAGGACCCGAGCTCAGAGGATAAGAACCACCCGCAGTGGGTGAGAAGGAATTTTTATTTATATAGAAATAGATTTTTTGGTAACACTTTATTTAAAGGTTTCTTCACAAGTCAGATATGATTCTAATATAAACATGACATAACATCTGTTGTGAAGAATACTTTATGAATATTCGTGCTTATTGTCATGGAAATGTAATTCGGTAAATAATGACACTTATTGCAAAGTTTGCACTTTTAACAAACTTTTGATGCAACTTTTAGAGCAACTTTGCATTACAAGTGTAATTATTTATTGAATGACACTTCTTGACAACAGTCATAAACATTCATAGTCTTCTTGTTCATGACAACTGTTATGTTATGTTTATGATAGTTTCATGTCAGTCTTATGCACAATCTGTCAAATAAAGTGATAGCAATTTGGTCTTCTTCGACAGAATAACCTACACAAATATCACCAATATTTTTCTGATCACAATTTTGTGTTTAGAAGGGCAAAAGTAGTTATTTTGGGACTAAAGCATCATAAAATAATAAACTCAGATAACTTGTTCAATTATTTGTTTAATGAATGGGACCTATATGTGCTCCAGAGCTAAAACCAAGATATTTGTGTTGTATGCAGACAATCTGTGGAGTCCGAGGAGCCGAAGCCCTTCCTGGAGGCGGAGCAGAGACTGGAGAGGATCCGCCTGAGCATGCAGGAGAAGGAAAGTCAGGAGCTGGAGCACATCAGACACAGGCAGTTTGAGGCTGAGCAGGAGCTGGAAGAGCTGAAGAGGAGACGGGAAGAGAGACGGCAAGCTCGAAAGGAAGAGGAGCGCCAGAGGGAGGACGAGGAAAAGCAGCAGCTGGCTGCTGAGGAGGTGCTTTAAGCAGAACGAGTGAAATAAAAATACAATCCTTTGGCTGGATGTAGATATTTACAGAAGTGGAGGAAATGTATCATCAATAAAATAGCTTAGAGATGAACCCAAACATTTTTGCACATTTCAGCAACAAGGCAGCAAAGTCAATATTTCAGTTAAGCAGCACAATCAAGTCCTCAAACTTTCAGGGTGAATTGAGGTTAGGTTGTGTTTTTGTAAGAAGGAGCTGCTGTTGTGACCAAAGTAAAAAAAACAAAAAAAACATTTCCTTTTATATCAGCCAGAATACTTTGGAAATGATGACTTCACTGAGGAATGTTCAGGGAGGAAAATGATGTCTGTTTCATATGAGACCATAATGCACCGCATGATGTGATTGAGTGGTTTGGAATTCCATTCAGGAGGAAAGAACAAAGATGAGGGAAGACATGGAGCGGAGGAGGATGGAAGCAGCAGAAAGGATGAAGAGCCTCAGAACGTCCAGTGCAGAAGGAGAGGAGGCGTTCAGTCCCAAAGTTTCAACACTCAAGGTGATAAAAACTGAACAGCATGACTTTGTTTTCAGCTGCAAAACCATAAAACACTTTTTATTATTATTTTGTGTCGTGCTATTCAGCATCATCTAGCCCAGGGGTGCTCAATACGACAATTGTGATCGACCGGTCGATCGCGGGGAGGTTTTGAGTCGATCTCGGCAGGAAGTGACAAACTGAAGGCCTCCAGGACGCTGAGACCAGAACTTCCTCTTCTGACAGGCTTATAAAAATATTCACTAAGATCCAAAACGTTTATAGCTTCATTAAAGAAGAATCATTTTAAAAAACCGCAAAACGTGTTTAAATTAATAATCAGTAATTATTGTTTCAACAAGGTGTTGGGTCATCCAGTGCATTTCGCTTCCATTAATGATAAAAAGGTGAATCAAAGACCAACTGACCAGCAGAGCAGGAGTTTAAATGAGCTGATCAACCACCGCTGTGTTCATGAGCGGCTCATTAATAATCAATAAATATCAAGCCTTGATATGGGAATGGACCGAGTGTTATGTTTGGAATGTAATCTTTGCTCGGCTTGTGGGGCCCAGGTGGTTGTCACGGCAACGGCATGATAAAGAGAGAGAGAGAGTGAAACGGTGCGAGTGGTTCTGAGTTGATCACCTGTTGGGGTTGTTTGACCTTTGTTGACCTTCGCTGTGGTTCATCACAGCCGCTGGAGTTTCTGAACGTTCAATAAACGACAGACTTGGACTTTACTGATTTTCAAATGACCTCGTTTATTTACAGTAAACATCACAACAAACATCAAATAGGACAAATATATTGCATTAAGTTTTAACAAACAAATGGTTTCTACCATTATGATTATGTGAAACTAAATGAATTATGTTCCAAATTCAGCAGATTTGCCTTTACCTCTGCAGAGCTCTTTGGTTCCTCCTATCAGTCTGCAGTTTCTTATAGTGATGTCATCAAACCAAATTTCAGATCTGTCATAACTGACTGACAGCTGCTGACCTCAGGTTTACAACCAGTAATCTCATCCCAGAGTTAGAATCTCACTGAGGAAGAAACTGCATTAGGTTTTCTATCACTTTAATATTTCTGTTATAATTGATGTACATTCGCATATAAAATAAGTGTATAGGATTTAATTTACAATTTTTATGACTTCATGTCATGAGGTAGATCTCAGCCGGCTGCTGATGGAAAAAGTGGATCTTGGTCTGAAAAAGTTTGAGCACCCCTGATCAAGTCTTATACAACCAAAAAGAGCTTAAGCGGAATGTTTTCAGAACTTTACACTTTGCATCTGACCTCCATATTGAGTTAAAATCTGGAAAAATAATAAATTTAAGTAGAACTAAGCTTGTATCTGTTCTGGATGAAACAAAAAAAGAATGATATGAATGCATCAGATGACAATAACTTTGTTAGCTGATGACTTTATTTTTTTGTTGTTAAATGAAATGAAAGTTGCATTAAAATGCCATCTGGTAAAATCCAACGTTATGCCTCAAGAAGCTTTTAACAGGATACCACCATGTTTATCTCACCTTTATAATTTATCAGTTTAATTAAAGATTTTGCTACCTAGTTTAATTAATCCTCAGTCTTAATCTTGCTTACAATCAATTACAAAGAACATTAAAAACAACCAAAAACAGAAGCAGCAGACCAGGCTTTCTTATTTGACTTTTGTCAACTTTATTGAACATGCAAAAAAGGAATGAACATAACTCTGTGTTCTCTTTGCAGCTGATGGGTTCAGTCTTTAAGCTTTTGTAAGTTGCATGTGTGTGTGTGTGTGTGGGGGGGGGGGGGGGTGTGCATGTGAGTTTGTAAAGCCAGCATGTCTTGGCTGCACCTTGGCAGCATGCGATGTTTTTTAAAGTTCACTGATTGATAATACCACCCTTACATTGCTTTCAAATGTTTAAGACTTCATGAACAAATGAGACCACACATCGAGATAAAATGAATAAAACGACATGCTGACCTTTTTGTCTCACTGTGAACTTCAATCAGTTCAAACTAGAAATGGAAATACCACATTTATTTTCATTATGCTGCATGCCACAGAAATGTGTATTTTAATCTTTTGATCAATAAACTATGCCAGGGGTCGGCAACCCACGGCTCTGGAGCCGCATGCGGCTCTTTAGCGCCGCTCTAGTGGCTCTTTGGAGCTTCATCAAAAATGTTTGAAAATGGGAAAAGATGGGGCTGGGAAATATATTTTTTGTTTAATTATGGTTTCTATCGGAGGACAAACACGACACAATCATTCTTAACATTTTCCAATGTTATAAAAATGTAGAAGAAACATTCAATTCTACAATTCTTGGACCGAATCATCTGCATTTGTTGCCAGTGTGGAAGAATTGCCTGAATGTTCGCTCTGCAGTGACAAGTTGTCAAATAACTAAAAGAGTACCGTACTTTCCGGAGCGCACCTCAATGAAAGCCGAAACTACACATTTTTTGGAAAAAAATAAAAAACTGAAAACATACATAAATAAGCGATATAGTAATTTTCATCAGTATACATTTAGAATGACACTTAGCGATATTATTTTGTGTCGTTGCTCATGGCTGCTTTGTGTTACTGTTGCACTGACTTGCTTGGCATTTGCACAGAAATTGAACTTAAACTCTTAATTTTATATACTTTACGTTTTCAAAAGGCTGCCGATTTATTATGCTCCTTTTGTAGTTTTTTTGATCACACACTTAACGGTAATTATTCACAAAGAGCGATCATCGTTATGCAAATTGCATTTCGGGGGCAGATTTTCCGTGTTCCAAAAAGGGAAAAAAATGACACTTTCCCTGTCGCTCTTCATAATAAAAATGATATCAAAAATCTGATTTCTTTATTGCGTTTCTTTAATTTTGTAAATACATTCATATTGTAACAGAAGATTAACTTAAAGCTCCATCGTACAACAGAAGAGTCACGTGATGCGTCATTCCTTCCAGGACGCACTGCAGGGAAAATAAACATTTAATCATGAATACTAATTATGTATACACTTAGTCATTTTGATAATACGCTAATGTAAACACCTAGAGCCTGTTTTGCCTTATATAAAAGCCTTATATACGACTTTTACTTTTTTGCAGCTCCAAACAGATTTGTTTTTCGTTTTTTGGGTCCAATACAGCTCTTTCAACATGTTGGGTTGCCGACCTCTGAACTATGCAAACTATTGACACTTGCAGCCATCCACTCTGCCTTATGTTTCAGTGATTTTTGCTCTCTAATTCATCAAAATGCCATCAGTTAATTCTTTCATGCAGCAATATTTTGACTGAAACATATTCTGATTACAATTAGCTCAATTTTGAAAAGGTACCATGTTATCCCAGTCCTGTCCTCATCATCAGCCCTGACAGAAGACAAAGCAGCTTTTATTTGAAATGACTCAGGTGTCACCATGTTGATCAGGACTGCCTGCTAGACGAGATGCTCGATGGCTTTCTGCTTGAAAAATCACTTTGAATCTCACGGTCACAACTAAGTGTTAAACATTTCAAAGAGTTTGGTAAGCATGTGTTGCACCATGGACATCTGGGGCTTTGTTTAGGAACTTGACAGTCTGAAGGTATGACGCATGACCCAAACCTTTTTTCTTTTTCAGATCACAGAAAGAACCAACTCCCTGAATCGTTCGCTGAAGAAAAGGTAACTATGTTCTCAGTCTTTGTTTTTATTTTTTCATGAGAAAAAAAAGGCAATTCATTCATCAAAACTGTTGAAAAAATATTTTAAATGTTTTCAAGATTCTATTCAAAGTAAAACAGAATACGGCTGCTAGACTCTTGTTCAGTCCACGGTGTCCAAAGTGTGGCTGGTGGGCCGTTGGTGGCCGTCAGAATGATGTTTTGTGATACACAGTCACTATCCAAGAAATTTGGTCAAACTCAAAGGCGGCTGATGCAGATACGTTACTTTTTAAATCAAAATCAAATCAAATTTTATTTGTATAGCACATTTCAGCAGCAAGGCATTTCAAAGTGCTTTACATCAGAAACACAAAAACACAAAGTCATGCATCATAGAATAAACAATACATTGTTACATATTACATTTCAAATACAATTCTAATCAGGTGTGTTTTCAGTTGAGATTTAAAGGAAGTCAGGGTTTCTGCTGTTTTACAGTTTTCTGGAAGTTTGTTCCAGATTTTTGGTGCATAGATGCTGAAAGCTGCTTCTCCTCTCTTGGTTCTGGTTCTGGGGATGCAGAGCGGACCAGAACCAGAACCTGAGAGTCTGGAAGGTTGATACAACAACAGCAGATCTTTGATGTATTGTGGTGCTAAACCGTTCAGTGATTTATAAACTAACAACAGTATTTTAAAGTCTATTCTTTGAGCTACAAGAAGCCAGTGGAGGGACTTTAAAACTGCTGTTATGTCTCTATCTTCCTGGTTTTAGTGAGAACAGGAGCAGCAGCTTCTGGATCAGCTGCAGCTGGAGGATTGATTTGTTTT
Organism: Poeciliopsis prolifica; assembly: GCF_027474105.1. Taxonomy (NCBI): domain Eukaryota; kingdom Metazoa; phylum Chordata; class Actinopteri; order Cyprinodontiformes; family Poeciliidae; genus Poeciliopsis; species Poeciliopsis prolifica. Next base: position 189,180 of record NW_026562464.1, on the reverse strand, counting down.
AAAGATTATATGGTTGTAATTTTCACTAACTTAGAGCTTTTAGCGTAAAATAAGTTAAATAAACATTTAATCCAAATATTTCAATGACCATATTTTATTTCCTTTGATTTTAACAGTCATAATACATAAGACCAATAAGAACTTCCAACAAGTTGTCTTTATTGCACCCATTCAGTTAACTTCCCTAAAGAACAAAGAGTTCTTGTTTCTGACAAAGGCTAAAAATACGCCACCAAAAAAAAACCTAACTCCACATAGTGTCAGCCTTTCCTTAATGAACAACCATTTAAATACTTCAGATCTGAAGGGATTTATAGATTCACCCTCTTAACAAAACTCTGACAACTTTACACTGTTCATGTGATGTGTTTGGTTCTTTCTTCATGAGATTAAAGAAAATATACAAGAAATGTTTCAATTTCAATTTGTGGGCTTTCATTATTTTCATGTAAATGATTTTGGCTTGAATACTAAGAGGCTTGGACATCACAAGTTAAAGCAGCCGATGAACAAAGATTGCTGCCCTCTTGCTAGTCTATAAAGTTAATATTTAACCTTCTGATATTTCTCAAAGAGGCAGTTTTTGAAACCAACCCATGTTGGAGAGACAAAACTTTCCACCATGAAATGTTTTCCTAATTAACATTACCAGCCCTGGTCTGAAAAAAGGTGTAATTTGGAAGAACTTTGAAATCACTTTAAATTTACTTTAGTAGAAAATGTTTTTATTAATCATTATGCCGAAAGTTGAATGGCTAATTCTTCAGTTGTTTGTCCTAACTGCTTCATAGATGCTGATTAACTCTCAGTTGCCTCAAGTTAAGACAGGCAACTAACTTTGACCACAAGGAAGAAGGTCAAAGGAGACCCCCGCCAACACATATTTTTCAGGATATAATACTACTAGGTTGTGATTCATAGCTCTGTTTAACGGAGTCCAGATGTCAGAGACTATCTTTGGTGGGTGAGGGACGACGGCTCCAGGCAGTCTGCACAAGGAAATGAGGAACTTTCAAGACAAGGGAAGCTCTGTCAGGATGTATAAGTTCAAGATCATTTAATTTCCTTGTTGATAGCTTTTGAGAATTCAAACTTGATATTTTCTAAAGAAGAATAACTCAATAACATCTCTATTGACTGAATCCAATCCTTTATTAAAAAAATGGTACTTAAACTCTTCTGCTTGAGGCAGAAGACTTAATCCAGAGTGGACAGTCCAACATTGGGCAGACTCCTTTTGGATTGCCTGATTGTCAGTTGGTACAAAGAAAATATATGAGGATGCCTTCAGGAAATGTATGGAAATATCTGACATACAAAGGTAAAACAGCAATTGCTTAGTCTTGACCAGTGGTTCTTAACCTTTTCTGAGGTACCAAACCCACCAGTTTCATATCCGCATTCACTGAACCCTTCTTTAGTGATAAATAAAATATGATTTTTTTTCCCAAATTCAAGGCTTTTTTTTTTTTTACTGGTGCACAAAATGAGTCATGCATGAACATCACCTTGCTCAAAGAACAAAACCAACACAACAAATTACGCTGTTACTTTATTCTGGCCCCAAAACAATATTTTGGCCTCATAAAAGAATTTCAGCCCACAAAAAAACTAAATAAATAATAATAATAATATATATATATATATATGTAAAAAAATTTTTTTACTTTTTTAGCTATTTTACGAATTAAAAGTACATTTGGATTTTTAAAAAAAATTTAATATTTTTTAACAACAAAATTTTTTTCAATTTGAAATTGTATTTGTTTTTTGTTGTTTTGAATCCACAAAATACTTTTTTACTTTTCCCCATCTCCATCAAGAAGTGTTCCCTTAGTTTTGCTGGTGCGAGACTAGAGTTGCTCAACTTGGCATTGCATATCATGCAGATGGGACGCCGACTCCCATCCTGTTCTGTTATATACAGAATGGGATCTATGTTGCATGTGAATCCACGTTGTACATATTCGTGCGATCACTTTCCTTTTTTGCTCGACATGTTTAGTATGGATAAAAAATCGAGAAAGAAACCACACGACATCCAACTACGACAGCCGTTGAATACTGAGTGGACTAAATTCCCCGCAGTTCTGATTGGCCAAGGAATGTCACGTGATCCTCTGCAGCAAAGTGACGGCCAAGCGGGGCGTGTCATCACGACTTTACACAATGTGTCATTACCTCCACGGCAGAGGCTCCGCCGAAACCCTGAGACCGACTCATAGAACTCCTAGGGCTCCATGGAACCCAGGTTAAGAACCACTGGTCTAGACTATCTGTTTTTGTTTAGGAAAAAAGAGGTTCTCTCAAATGACACATCATGACAGCTATGTGAAAAGTTGCACACAGTTATCTGTCTTATCTAGTTAACCGTTTGTGGCTTTCATTTTAACAGTGTCTTGTGTCTAATTTAGCAACAGTTTCAAGAAGACTCAGCCTCCCTTCCTCCTGACCAGGATCGATGATAAGATGGAGCAGTACACTCACGCTGTGGAGGTCAGCATCCCACATGTGTCCAGCATTAAACAAAAAGTACATGTTTATATTTTTCAGTTATGTTGGATATATTACTGAAAATAATTATAACTACTACTGAAAATACTAAAAATAATTATTTTCAGTAATATAAAATATTATTTGATGTATTATTCATTTTGATGCAGTGATATAGACACATTTTAAGGGCCAACCATTTAAAGATAAGGCAGCATACATATTTCAAACTAGAAAGGTTGTATTGAACATATGTTTAAAAACATTTAATGTGTTTACTGCAGGATAAGTGAACCTCCTCAATATAACAATACCCTATACATGAGACTTCATAAACATAGTCAGGTTATGTACATACTGGTAACACAGATTTCCCTCTCAGAAAACCTCCCAGGACTCGCGGGCACTGAAGGCTTCGCTCTCTGACCTTCCCAACTCCCCAGAGGTCGTTGCCTCCAAGAAGAATCTGTTTGAGGCTGGAGAGGCCTGGAGCCTGAACAAAGGAGCAAGATGCAGGGTGACAAAACACACACAGTTTGTTTGTTGCTGATGTATGGCATAAATATCTAGAATGAGCTTAGACCAATTTTTACAGACCTCCAACTGGGACTGTGCAGACTTTACTCACTCTCGTGACTTCTGACATCTCACTGAAAGAAGCTTAAACTGTAAGAACAATGTGATGAAATTATGTAGCAATTTTGAGACTGCAACTATTTTAAACCTTCATATTGCTTGATTCTCTGCCTATAGGCTGACAAGTTGACCAGTTGTATGCAGACTAAGAAAAGTTAGATGATATTTACTTCATATGGCACCAGAATAATTCATATGTCCCCAGGCACTTAACAGATTGTTCCAACTCACTTCAGATATGTAGGATTTAAATTGGATTTAAACGATCCAATATTCAGACTCATATCCAATCATAGTGTAGTTGAATCATAACTATAAATCGCGTCATAAATTGGTAAACAGTTTAGTGGTAGTTTTACAACCATCAATTTAAACCCTTCAAAAATGTTTAACAGTCACATTTTAAGGCTAATTTAATTGTCCTCTCTGCTTATGTTTCTGCTGATTTCACATTCTAGGCAAAAATGTACATTGTGAAAATGATTCAGCAATCATTATAGACTTTGCTGACTACAATAACTCCAACAGACTTGTCTTGAAGTCTTGGGTCAGATCTGTGTATTTAACCTCTTCAGAGAAAGTTTTCAAAATGTCTGTCAGTACTGATCAAGAAGAGCAACTTTCAGTTGAGTTTGTGACAAGTACAGCAGAGAAATGTTGCACATTTTTCTGCTTAAAATAGAAGAAAATTGTTTTATTTTGTATAAAATAACTTCATTATCTGTCTGCTGATTTGGGATCAGCAAAACAGATGACATGTGTGTTCTGCAGTCTGTAATGATTGACATCAATAATATAAATTTATATGATAAATTGATTGTGTACATGTAAGATTACTTTAAAATGATTTGCAAAATACAAATTATATAATAATTTGACTTCTTTCCACTAATCACCTCAATCTTGTCTCAGATTAAAGAATTTGGAAATAATAAAATCACATTTTTACTCCCTCATTTTCCTTTGTAATGCTAAAACAATGAAATGGTTGTAAAACTGAAGTCCATGTTGTCTTTCCTCTACTTTCTGAATCAGGACACTGGCAGTCTGAAAGTGGGCGTGGCCAGCCTGATCAGACACTGGGTGAAAGGCCCCTCAGGGCCCAGCAGCAAACAGTCCCCATCCCGACCGTCTGTAAGTCCACTTTGAATCTTCTGAATTTGTTCTCTTATGTCAAATAAAGAAAAACATTTTTCTAAACATAATCTCTGGTTTCTAAGCATAAGTTCATAGTTGTGCAGTGACATCTTATTCTGAGTGTAACATCTGATGTGGCAGTGATGTGTTCATTCTTATGGTGAAGTGTCTTCTGTCTCTGTCTTTGACATTTAGTGTTGTTTATTTATTCACTTTTAATCTTTTCTAGGCTTTGTTTTGCATTTTTCTCTTTTTTACACTCTATTTTCTCAAGCAAAATCAATATAAAACTCTTCTTTGACTTGTCCCCTGTATGGCACAACAAGAAGCAGCTAAAGCAGATAAAGCAGCTAAAGCTAACCTGGCTAAAGTCTCTGCATGAGAACATGCCATCAACAGCAAACAAGAAGTTAAACAAACTCATAAAAATGAAATAAAGCTTGTGCGTCTTTGCTAGAGCTTACATTCTCATCAAGAACTGGATGATGCAGCACCCTGGATCTGATAACTATTTGGCTCGCTTTATTAGGATGATAAATCAGACTTGGCTGCTACCAGGCTGCGCCCTGCACTGAGGTAAAACCAGGTGTCTGTGTTTTTACACAAGCAGAGAGAAGTAAAACTGAATTGTTCACTGGTTTTTGGGTGGCTGTTGCTTAAGTGTAATAAGAACTCTAACTCAAGCAGACTCCACATGGCATTCATCTATTTCTTTGATAGATAAATCTGACATCTTGGTTTCATCATCCACACTAGCAAGCTGGTTTTATCAGAGTTTTGTATGAAGAATGAAAGACTGACTGTCACGTAGTTAGCCCCCTGAAGAGGAGTCTCAAAGTGCATCATTTTTAGGTAGGACAAGTCATTTAACACAAAACATGAACTAATTAACCCAAAATGTTGACATTCATCTCATTTGAATGAATCATAGTCATATAATTACGAGTTCCCAGATGGTGGAGAAAACGCAGCAATTTGTTGTTTGTTTACCGTTAATAAGACGAGTTGGTAGAAAAAATCAACAAAAATGGAAGACAGTCAGCATTTTGCTGTTTCTTTTCTTTTTATTGTTGGTCAGGTAATCATGTCTGGTTGGTTGGTAGTCAGTTCAAACAAACCGACTGTGTCCAGATTTCAAAATCCCAAATGAAATAAATGAATACTTGTTGACTGGAGTTGAGTTCTTTTCTCTCACACACTCAAGTGCCGATGGTTGGACTTTCTGAGACTTCCAGTTACAATGATATGATTACTGTATTTATTCAAGTCGGGATTATAATGAAGTGAATGTAATTTGATTGGAATCAGTCCATATGATAGGATTTGACTTGACTCCGGTTTATGGATAAACAGATTCCTCCTCCTCTGTTTTCACCTGAGAGTTCTAACAGTTCTGTTCTCCTTCTGGATGCGATTTCCAGGATGTGACATCTGGAGGCGTGCTGCAGAAGAAGAACATGTGGGAAATATGTGGAGACCCATCAGGGAGGAGTGAACAGAAAGCAAAGGTTTGTAGCAACTGCTTTTTTTTTCTCTTTCAAAATAACAGCTGGACCATGGCTGCAAGTCTCTTTATGTCAGAATTACGCAGCATTGTTACAGTGAAGCTGAGTACATCTTTAAATTCTAGAATGTTCTGTATCTTTCTGTGAGTTCTGTACGTATGTAGAGATAAAAGTTATTCATAATGCACCACAGGACAAAATGTTAGCAGAAGTGAGGAAAAGAGAGACGTTCTCTGAATCATGGATTGAACTGTGCAAACAGCAGGCACTGCATGTTGATGCTGTGTCTGCATCAACATGCAAGCACAGCATATGTAATAGTTTCATCATGGCACGATTCTCTTAATCCAGTCTGGACTGTATGATCATTAATTTATATCCACTGATTTGTGTTTTTTGTGCCTTTTTAGTTTTGTGCATTAACTAATCAAAGTCAAGATTAGACCTTATTGATTCATTTCAGAAAGACAATCAGTAAAGGCTACCTGGCCGTAATATTTAATATTTTTTCAATCTTTGGTAATTTGTCTGATGGGATAAGATTTTTTTGTTGTTTTTTTTCTTTGATGTTTGATCAACACTCCTCATCAGTGGGTGGCAGTAATGCTCCTTTAAATTATTTTCCAACCGCTGTTGAACAGAAGTTGAAGAAGAGCCGATCACAAGACGGCATCAGCCCGAGCAACAGGATCAATCACACCTCCTCATTCATTCAGACAGGAGTTTTCTGTTGTCTCCTTGCTCAGAGTGGCTTCAGCACCTGAATCACTCTGATGTTTATGGACGTGTAGGGAAAACCTTAACCCTCCAGGTCAAAGGGTCAATCTGAACAAAAATCAAAGGGCTTTTAACAGAAATAAACTCATTTCTGTCTCATCTCTCCACAGCCAACACCACATGGGAAAAAACATACATTTATTGTCACTGGTCATGGAAAATATGAGAAGATCTCTGTAGATGAATGTGGAGACTTCAGTCAAAGTGCCGGTAGGAACTTCATCACAAATAGAGCAACACAACAAACAGGATCGGCTTTCATTTTAGGTTTTATTTCTGATCATTAAATTTGCTTCAGTCTTTTTTTTTTAATTTAGAAATTGGAACAAATTCCTTCATACAACCACATTTTTAACTGAAAGTCAGCTGAAATGTATTTGAATTATATGCTTCATTTTTTTTCCTGTGTGCATCCTAATCTATTTGAATTTGAGACAAAGTGGCAATGAAACATCATTTCAAGATGTCATTTAGTACATGGAGGTTATTTTTTACATTGCAAAAGCTAAACATGCCAGGCAGTTTGGGTTTGACTTCTAAATCAAATTCTTTCCCTAAAAGAAAAGATGAAACTTGGCTTTTGTTGACGAAAATCTTTATTTTGAAAGTAATTAGACTTTATTATTGTGTCTATTAGAGAAAATGGAGTCATTTGAAAAGTAGACTTTTGTCCACTCCCCAATAAAAGTGTTGATCAAGGGAAGATGATACGTAGTAAAAAAAAAAGATACTCAACAACTACAGCCAAGAAGCGCAGAGCTTTCTACCATCCCATCATCCCTCACCATGTAACTAACATGCTGTACAGCCCTTTGTCTGCTTTTCATTCCTTTTCTCTTAAAACTTTAACAACTCACAAAAAAACACTCTACATTTTCTCTACATTATTTATTTCTTTTTGACCTCTAAAACGCTGTCTATAGCCTTCAGTCGCTTCGATTTAAGATAAGTGTCTGCCTAATGTTCCAAATGAAAATCATAGTGATTATATAGCACAGTGGTTTGTTTATTACTGTTGCTGAATTTATTATTATGGAGGTTTACTAGGAGTGGATGAATTACTTGTGCCTTAATAGGTGATTCCCTTCCATCCTGCAGTTTTTGAGGGACACATTAAACATTATTGTTCATCTAAACTTTCCCACTTTTCTCTTCTATCACTGAGGTGAGTGTTTTCAAAGAACAGATGAAAAATATCTACAAACTCTACATAAGCATTTATCATTTCCTCAGAGGTGTTATGTTGTGGCAAACAACACAATTTGGTTAAAAAAAAAAGCTGTTTTTTTATTTTGATTATGAATTAACATATAATCAAACATTTCTTGATAAATATAAAAATACTGGAAGATTGTACACATGCAGCAACCATGTACATACATATTCAGTGGCTCAGCAGCATCTCTAAAAGTGTATTGAAAGAAGCAAATGGAAATTGTCAGATTACGTAAACACTTTAATGTTTTGTGATGTCTGGAGACATTTAACACAAGTTAGCTCGTTTTTGCTTACTAATAAAAATAAAACATCTAACACCCATTAAGCTACCGTCATACTCTAATGCATTTGTCAAGTATAAAGTTGGGATTTAGTTTCCTTCAGCAGTGTTCAGAAGTCTCACGTTAACAGAGAAATTAATGTAGAGCTGTACATTAACTTACAGAACAAGTTTAGCCGTGGTTTAATGTGGACATTTCATATCAGGCATAGTTTAAGAAGCAGCAAACCCTCTGGCCTTCCTGTTAAAGTCTTTTGGTTCCTCTTCTTTACCTTTCCGCCCAATCAGACCCATTTCAAACACAACAGAGATTTTTGACACTGGTCTTGAGGCGGCTTCTTTCAGCTTCTTAGCATCAAATCTGGGGCTGAAAAGCAACACGGGTAGCCTGAACGCAAACGAAGGGACCTCCTTCTGCTCATTGCTTTTCTCCTCATTTTTCTCATCTTCACTTTTGTTTAGTTCAATCTGATGCATTATGTTTTCCTTGGAGGAGAACATCTGGAAGAGGACGGCGTCCCACATCTTAGTTGCCTTTGGAGTGTCTGTGTCTTTGGGTGTAGCTAGCTTCTCAGCCTGACCACTTGGCTTCTCTTCTAGCCTCATCTCTTCACTCTGGTCCTGCCCTTGGATCTCAGCTTGAGAACCTGTCTCTGGGAATTTTGGTTCCTCCTGTTCCACCACCATGTGTTTCTTTAGTCGCGACCACCCACTTGCTGTTGATTTCATCCCCTTTGACTTTTGCGTGACATTAAGAAGCGATGCTGCTGCTGATGCTGCTGCTGCTGCTGCAGGGGAGTCATCAGCACCCTTTTTGTCAGGTTTATCTGCTGAACATGTTTCTGTGTTGTTGTTTTTATTGCTTTTAGTTGACTTGGTAGAAGGGGCCTCAATAGGAAGAGTAGTTTCAGCAGGAACTGATTTTGAGCTTTCATGCTTAATCTGCGTAACAGGTGTCTTTGGTTCTGTTATGACAGATTTGTCAGCTTTCAAGTCAGATTTTGCTTTCTCCTCATTGGTCTGGACCTTCCCTGTACTCAAAAGCTTTTTTATGACCTTCAGGGAATCTTGGTCGCCACTCTTTAGAAGAGGATCTATTATTTTTGTCTTTGTAATTACTGTGGTTTTTTCCTTCTGGTTTTCAAAAGACATAGCCATTGCTTTTGGCATTTCTTGAGTCGCTGTTGCCGCTTGTTTTGCTGCAACTGGACTGGTTGCTGTACATGGATCTTGTATTGATATTGTTCCTGTTGAGTCAGATGGTGTTGAAACTACAATAACTGGGATTGTGACACTGGGACCAGCCTGTACTTGACTCTGGTCCAGCTTTTCCTCACATCTAGTGGTGTCCTGTCTTTCAGAGATTTCAACCGATGATTGTTCCTTTGCAATTGCTTCGTCACTACTCTGTTTTGAAGATTCGTTTTCAACTTTAATCTTATCTTGTGTTGGTGTCACTGAGGTTGTAATGCCAAATGCAGGTGAATATGTTTTGATTCCACCGTAAGCAGCGTATTCAGCTGGTGTAAGTCCGCGGTAAGCAGACTTTGACTTTTGAGAGTCTGGGGTTTTAGGTCTCTGAAAGGCCACATGTGAAATAGATGATGGTAACGCCTTTTGCTTTTTGTAGCCTAGCGATGTGGTCAAAAGGCGAGAGGCTTCATAAGTTGGGGTTTTTGGCCTTTGATAAGCAGTGGCTACTTGTGTTGAAGACAGAGATACAGGAGTTACTGCTCTTTGAGAGCCAACCGCTGAAACCGAGATCACTCTCCTTGTCAGATCAGACTCTGATTTTGACTTTGTCATACTTTGTTTTATAGAGTTGTCTGCAGGTGTCACATCTGAGTGGACATCCCCATTTAGTAAAGTTTCAGGAAGCTCTGTTGTCTTCAGATGAAGGGAGGGCAATGAAGTGCTCACAGTAGAAATTGTTTGGGGTGACCTTGACCTCTCTAGATCAACTGTGATTGGTGACACCGCAAACAAAAGAGGATTGGGTCGCGAGATTTCAAAGACGGGCGTTGCGGCTCGGCTGATGTGGTATGCTGGGGTTTTAGGTCGCCTGGACGACAGAAACTCATAAGTTGGTGTTTGAACTCTGACCTCAGATGTTGGGGTGGTGGTTTTATGTTCAGCTGTTTGAGTTGGTCTTGTTGTTTCTATGTTTGGAGTTGGAGTGACTCGTTTGATTTCTGACACTGGAGTGACTCGCTGGGTTTCTATCGTTGGAGTGACTCTTCTTACTTCAGCCTTTGGGGCGGCTCCTTTTACTTCTGTTGCTGGAGTCTTTCTACCAGGATCTAGGTCGAATAAAGGAGGCCGCATTGTTGTGGTCGTTGCCTTCCCTCCTCTGATCTCAGATGCTGTGAGCACTTCTTGTTTTGTTTCTGCTAATGTTTTACTTTGAAGTACTATGCTGCCAATAGCAGTTAATCCAGCCGTGTCGTACACTGGAGGTGTCCTGGATGTCTCATAATAGGAAGTGCTTGCTGTATACATCCTAATCTGAGGCACTTCAAACATTGGCTTTGGTGATTTTGAAGGCTCAGTTGCTTTAAATGTTGGACGTGGACTTTTAGATTTTATGAGTGGGGCCAACACAGTAAGAGGTCGAACCACAGGTTGACCCGCTGGTACCGGATGTTGAGTTGCACCTGAACTTGTGATTTTTGAATGTGGGGTGCCTGCATAAGGGGCAGGTCTCAAACCAGCGTGGCTTTCAGTAAATGTTTCCAGTTCAGTTGTTTGTATGCTTACCTCAGGCACAAAGGAATATGGCGGTGATTGCTTTGCTTCTCCTGGAGAAGCTAAGACTTTGGAAAACTGATTTGAAGCAGAACTTAATGATGTTTTTGTGACGTGGTGTGAGTATGTGCATGAACGGGCAGCCACCGTGGGAGGCGACATGCTAACTGCTTGACCAAAAGCTGCACGCTGCGGGTAAGGGGACGGCACATGTTGATACAATGGCCTGACAGTGAACCGTGGAGGTTGCTGTCTGCTGTGGAGTTGAGGGGGTGTCTCTGGTGTTTGAGGGGAAGTTGAGTGGTCGCTGCGCTCCAGGTCAGGGCTTGCTTCATTTACAGGGGAAAGGCTCGACCGGAAAGGTGTAGCAGACTGTGAAGTCTGGATGGAGGCCTTTTTCTTTGCAGTCCTTTTGAGGAGTTTCTGAAGACGGACATTGTCTTTTCCAGGCTTGGGCAGCAGTGGTGGAGGGTACTGCTGGGAAAACAGGCCCAGCTGGTGGATAGTGCCATAAGCAACAGACATGAATGCTTCTGCACCCTATTGAAAAAAAGAGATAAAGCATTCTTAAAACTTTGCCTGAAGTTTCACAATTGTTCATTGTTGTATGTTTTCACATGCAAGTCATTTAAATGGAAGCAGTAACCATAAAGCAGCTGGTCAGTGGGGATGGCATATTAAACACATTTTCTTTTTTTAATGTCTATAACATCATTATCGCTTTCCTCTTTTGCTAACTTCATCCTGAATACTTCAATCAATCAATCACATTTTATTTGTATAGCACATTTCAGCAACAAGGCATTTCAAAGTGCTTTACATCATAAACACAAAAACACAAAGTCATGCATCATGGAATAAACAATACATTGTTACATATTACATTTCAAATACAATTCTAAACAGGTGTGTTCAAAGTTGGAAGTGGACAAACTCAGTTTTTCTTTCAAACAGAATTTCTCTTGAAAGTACACCAGGTTAAAAGAAGTTTCACATTTTCAATATCTAATGTTTTTCCTCCGTCCCTTTTGCAGGTTTGTGTTACAGTGATTGCTGAGGAAGCATTTCCTCTCCTGTTGCCTTCATGATGTTGCAACACCTGACATGCTGATGCAGAAACTCTGCAACAGGAAAGTCTGTATTTTTTCTGACCAGCTCTAGAGGAAATGCACATACAGCCCCAGAAATAGATATGTACCCTCGGCAGTTTTAGGCTCAGTAATTTTTTGAAATTTATGTTTCATTAAAATCCCAGTATGTTGAAAATGCAAACCTTTCTCAATAAACAATGGAAAATTATTTTGTTGACAATCACACTGTTCATTCCAATTGATGAGAAGCTTTTCCCACCTTTCCACTGATTTGTTGCTGACCTATTCTCCAAGTCCTTAAGCTTGGATGCCCTCCATCACCCTAAACTTAAGTTTCACCCGTGGATTCTCAATCATATTCATGTTGGTATGCTTGCTGCAACCTCCAAGAATATTAATGCTTCCAGTGTAGAGAAAGACTTTCAGAAATCTGTCAGCAGTATGAATAATTTTGGGCTCAATTGTACAAGTTAAAAATGAAAGCCCACAAAAAATATCTGATGGTTTTAGTTGTGTGATACTCTTTATATCTTCCTGCTTTCTGTTTTTACCATTATGAGTCTAAATGTGAGTTAGTTTTCAGTTTGCTCCTGTTCAAGACGATCACTTGTAAAATGTACAATTTGAATCATCTCGAGTAAATGGATCACATCAATGTTTGACCTGTTTAACATTGATGTTAAACAGGTCACCTGTTTTAGCTTGAGGACAATCAAAACTGCAAAAGCTCTGAGCACCAGCCGCGGCTAAAAGCAGACTTTAGATGTAATAAAAACACACAAGCATTTTACTCTCTGACATTAAATCTGAAGAAATGTTTTGTTATTTCGGCCACTTGGGATTACCAAAACTATTTCTGGTTGATAGATTCCGAAAACATAATGTAAACATTTATTTTTACAACTTTCATCTAATTCAGACAGTTTTTTCCAACTGTATGAGTTATGTAATATTGGGCGTCCTTCCAGAAGCTTCTCACCAAAATTTACTAGAATTTTATTTGGAATTTTTTGTGCTGGAACCATTTTTATTTTGATATTTTTAAAGTAAGTTCTTTATTGCTGCTATTAAATAATTAGCAACATTTTATGGCATTGTAACTTACTTATGTAACATCACATAAAAATCTAAATAGGAAGAGAATTGTGGACCTCCACTATCTCGTTTATCCTTGGGAACAATCTCCAGATGCATGAGCATCTGCATTTTTAACATTCAAATGTTAAAATAATCATATGTAAGCATCAACACCACAGTAATTTCCAGCTGTCTGAACAAACCAGTGAGAGTGAAGACAGCTCTGTAATGTCACTCAGCCAAGAGGAGTCAGATAACAGTTTTCAAACTCTGTCTGATAAACCTAAAATGAAACTGGGTTTGTAAAATTGTCATAATTACAATTTGGAGTAAAAATGGCAAAATCTGTAAAACTGAGAACAACATATCAACTATGATGTAAGAGGTTGACGTCAATATCGTGTGCATTTTGGGGGAATGATGATCAAAAGTTGGCATCACAAGAAAAGAAGAGTACTTTAAACAATTAACATCTCACCTCCAGACAAGAGCAAGGAAGTTAAACCTGCAAACAAAATAGTTTTTTAAGTGGACAATGAACCCAGTCATACCATTTATGTACTGGTTATAAAGTGCGTTAAATACATATAGAAAAATAGCCATTTCAAACTCCCTCAAACCTTTTACCACCTTTCCATAGCAGGTCTGCTATGTGGAAGACCCAAACCGACCCAACTCATCCAGTTCAAATTTTGATATAAAGGTGAACATGTAAACGGCTGAATTTGAAGAAATTTACAGAATATCTCTGACTCATTTTCTGGCTTTTAGAAGTAGTTAATGATGTAATCCTAATTATCCTAAAACAAGTTTTTAGTTTGGTTTAACTTTGGTAAAGGGTGTGGGACTTTTTTTGACACCAGATGTACAGCTAAACCCAAAATTATTCATACCCCAGATACGATCAGACATAACATTTATTTCATTCTACCAGAAAGTCTATCTGTCTGAAATTATGAAAAAATAAAATAATTCAAAGATTTTCATGGAAAAAAATTGCTTGTTTTCTGATTGTTGATCAATTTTGTTGAATCATTTTTGGTGATTTGTCTTTGATCATGTGCTCCAAGCCTTTAAATTCTTTGCCGTCACCATAATTTGACGGGAAATATTCTCTATTAGATTCAAATCAGGATGTTCCCTCTTCATAACCCATGTTACAATGTCTTTCAGTCAAAATTGACATGATGCTGAAATCAAAAGGTTGATTTAAACTTTAAACTTACAAAGTCATGAATACTTTTTGGTTTAGCTATAAAAATCTGTTGTAATTATAAATATTATACAGTGCATAATGGTGAGAATTGTGGTGGACATTTGCTTATTGAAATTCGACTTTGTGATATTTAGCTTAATAGTCACACCTCTGAACACTGTGTGCTTTAGTTGATACATTTCTGCTTCTGCCTCAAAATGCTTTTACTTTTATTTTTTGCTTCTATTTATATGCCACCTTGAAAATATGAAATAAAATCAGTATCTGTTCTTCTGTCAACTGTTTTTATTATGCCGATCGATGAACGGGCAGCCGTTCATTGATCAGTAGTGTCAAACAACTACAACATTCACCATATTAAAATGTTTTAATGACACTTTACAAAATAATTGCCATCTTCCCTTGCTTAAAAGATTCATTAAAATGGTTTTTTTTGTTCGAGGAAAGAAATAGAATGCCCACCCAGACCACCAGTTATCTCAAACTCTGTCCAGTATTCAAAGTAAAATCCACTAATTAACTAAATCTGTGTTCTTTGAGAAGGAATTAGATCGTTTTAAATATGTGGTGGGAAATTACTACAAGTTAACATCTGCTGATCATGTTTTATTAAATGCTTGTGAACTCTCACCAAACGAACTGTTTGGGTTACATGTAAAGGTTGGAAGTTGTTTTCTACAGCTGCTTCAGATCCAGACTGTCTTGTTTTCAATTCCTTATCCTTGGTATAAAACTCAACTCATCCAGACCTGCTTCATCATTGATTGTCCTACAAGCTCTCTGTATTGTGCACAATATATGAATAAACCTGATTGAGTGATTTCACCAAACAGTGCTTGGTAAAATAGTTTTTTCACATCACACCTGAAAGAAAAAGGCTTTACATATAAGCCCCTTAGGTCTGAGGTGATAAATATTTGATATTGAAATTTCTGGAAAACATATAGAGTACACACTATTGTGATATTATATCACAAAAGTAGAGTGTTTAAGCATATTTAAGCACTCGCATGCAATGGTGAGTTCTTCATTTCAAGCAATGTATTGAAACAAAACACCAGCAGTGGGTAAGTTTCAACAAAACATGTCAAAGTCTTAATCACAATTATAGCTTAAAGTGCTGTTCATAAATTGACCTATTGAGGCATGGCCCTTCTTCAGGAAGGACGGCCCTCGGGTCATTGGGCTTCTGGTGATCAGCTGATCACACAAGGCTTCTGCAGGATTGAAGTCTGAAGAATGTTCAAGTTCTCCATTGAAGAACCCCAGTGTCCAGCAATCACTTTCTTGTGAAGTGACCTTGAGCAATCTCATCCATGATGATGACATTGTTCTTCATATAGGGACATCATGACTGAAATCATGACGTTACTCAGGTAGTATGGGTAGTTTAGGGCAGTACTTTATTGACTGGACTCACTACTCCACACTAACACCATCACCCAGGTGCTCTTCTTGATATATCCAACATCACTGGCAGCCAAAGTTTCTGTTCAGAGTGAATCAACTTTCATCAGAGAAAAAGCACTGAAGCCCTCGATTCCTCATCCAGGTAACCTTCCTGTCCCAGAGTTCTGGGTGGCTCAGCTGATAGAGCACACACACCCTGTACAGAAGCTAACTGTCAGTTTGCTGTTCAATGAAAGCCACTATATAAACATCTTTTTATATACCCAGATGGCCAATGCAAGACAACAGCACCTTTGCCTGATGTTGTACTCAATATCCTTGCAGGTCGTATAGTACACAGGACCATGCTGATGTAGACGGGTTTCAATGTTCTGACCTGACATTTGGGTGATTCTCAGTTCAAGTAAATTTGCTCAAATTTGAGTGGCATCAATCATCCACTTCCCCAGGGCACTGCTCACAAACAAGAGGTCACCCGTGTGGGATGTGGTCAATTCTATGCCTTTCTTCAACTCTTCTGGTTTTTCTGTTGCAGCCTGCTGGTGACACTCTAAGCTCAGGGTCCAATTCCATCAGAGAACGTCCTCGACCTTCACAATGCCAAGTTACTGTGGATCAGTTAAGTGTTGTCCTGCTCTCCTGATGTTAAAATGTGAACAGCATGATGAAGAATAGTGGATTCCTGATGTTCCTGGATTCATTCAACACTAGAGAGCCTCAGAGCAGAGTTAAAACAATTTATGTTTGATGTTAAATCAGAATTTTATGATGCATTTTGACTGATTATTGCAGGTGCAGCTGTCACAAGAGTACAATCACCTGATGGAAAGCGGGTTATGTACAGGTGCTCACCAGTTATCTCAAACTGGTGAGCACCTGTTGAGATAACTGGTGCTCACCAGTTATCTGTACATTTCAATTGTTCTGGCAGTCTGTTCCATCTTGTCATTTTTTATTGCAGGTGTCAAGGGCATCAAGACACCTGCAATAAAAACTAGACCAAAAATACTAGGCATGCTTTTGTATTTTTACAGTATCCAAATTCAATGCAAGGCTCAGCTAACTGTATTGATAACTCCAAGATTATTGTCATTTAAAGACGAAGCTTGTAGATCCCTGAGTCTCGGTTCCATTGTAATAAATGTATTATTGTATTATTGGACTGTGACTAGCTGCCCATCAGGTGTTTGCTTTTTTATTTAGAACATGCTGAAAGTGAACGCTCATTATACCTTATGATCTCACGCCCCACTGACACTGGATAATACCTTTGAAATGTGATGTCACCCAGGAAAACATGAGGGCCAATTAGGCATGAATGCCCCATGAGTATGCAGCTTTGGCACACGGCCTGGGAGCCATTATTTTAGGCCTAAGAAATAACACTCTGTATGTGTCACACTGCCAGAACATTGTGTCACCAGCCTTAACCCTGATTTACCAGATCAGGTTGTTGGAGAACCAACCAGGCAGTTTAAGGTTCTGGCATAATTAAGTTCAGTTAGTCTTATCTCACTACGTGTCACCCCTGTGATTTAGAGGCACAACCTGGTAAATGTTTAGAACTCTCCCAGCTCCCCCCTTCTGCACTGAGCCGCCAGCCTGACACATGAGATACTCATTCCTCCTTTTAAGGCTCTGGAAGTGTTGGCATTTGTAGTTCTTTTAGGATGCAGGTTCAAAAGAGGAAAGTCTAATAATAGCTATGCAACAAAAAACTCAAACAGAAATAACCTGCTTATGCGCGTGAATTCAAGCTACAGACTTTATGTCAAGCAATAATGGAAATGAAAACGACTTACCAGGCGAAGAACTTATTGATGGAGTTTAAAGTGCTCCAGGCAGGTTTCCCCTGGCAGGACAGGACGGTGTTTTAATTCATGGTAAAAAATGAGCATTTATTAGAGCTGTTCAATTCAAATTACAAGTGAATGCTACACTGTTTTATAACCTGGACAGATGATCAGTGATAAAATGTGTGGTAAAGCCACACATTTGAAATTGTAGCCCTGTCAGTGCTTCAGTTTTGCAGAGGACAAAAAAAAAGTTACCCTTCCACACACATAAGGTCTCAGCAGCTGCCTCCATAACTTAACGCTTTTCCTCTGCTCTGGAAAATAAAAGGTGTAATTGAAGGGAATTGTTACCTGTAGGACTGCTGCTTGGGGGTGGCCAGCCAGCTGCTGCCTGCTTGTCCCAGCCTGGAGTGTCAGATCGGCAGGTTCATGTTGAGACCAACTCGACCCCCCTTCCTACAAATGGAAGGAAAGGGCGCCATGGCATTCCAAAAATAAACCCTGAGCGCTGTGGGTTGCTCAGAAGCTGCAGCAACATTGCGACCGCAGAGAAAGTTGAGGCGAGATGTAGCTGACAGGCCAACACCCAGTTTTAACAAACACAGACCTCTGAGTGAGCTTTGAAGGCCACCTAGAGGTCCTTGAGAAGAAAAAAAAACATTTAAATGCTGCAGAGGGTCTTTCAGCAGGGCCGTTTTCCAAAAGACGTTATCACAACAGCAATATTGTCAGGTTCTTCCAGTTCATTCAATTCCAGATCAGTCTAACTCAGAGTGCTATTTTTTGATGGGGAGAATTTGGAATAACACCTTTTCCCCCAAAACACCATTTCTCAATATTTCAGTTTCCTCAAGGACAGCAAAAAAGATAATATAATTGCAGAGAAAATCTGAATGAACCTATCTATCATCAGCAATGTTGTCTCAAGGCACCATTAATCAAGGATCTTGATTTGGAAAGGAGAAAGGAGAGAAACAGAGGGGAAGTGATCGTAAGTGTAAATTCAGATGATCAAATCATTTGACTCTGTATTGTCAGGATCTGTGTTTTTCCTGTCGTGTAATTAAGGTTTCTGTCTCTGAGCCTCCGGGTTGTCCTGTCTCCTCTTGATTACTCCCAGGTGTCTCGTTCCATGATTACCCTCCTGGGTGTTTAATGTCACCTGTGTTTCCGTGTCTTCATTGTCACATGTTGTTCCAGTCTGTCTTATTCTGTCCATGTAAACCCGGTTGCTACCAGTGCTGAGCCTTTGCCTTCTGCTCTGCTGTGCTGTCAGGATTATGGACTCTGGATTATGTTGAACTCTTTTTTTCATCTTTAAACCCACATTTCATTTCAACCTGGTTCCATCTCGTCTGCCTCTCAATTCATCATCACTAACCCGACGCTGTGTGAGGCAGGGTCGGGTTTTACGATCATTTAATCACGACCGGCTACAATACACCATTCAAAGGACAGTAATAGCAACGATGCTGATGAATGTCTATGATTCTGCTCCTTTATCCAACTTATTATTGCTTACAGTGATTTGACACTTCAGGTAGTGAAGTATAGTGCCAACACAGGAGTGTTTTTTTTTTGTTGTTCATTTTTAACTGTGTAAGCCACTTTATGTCTCTACCATCTTTGTGTTTAAACACTTCCTGTACAATTAGGAGTATTGTCTTCTTCTGAGGTTAGTAAAATAAAAAATCCTGTGACTGATAAAATAATCTAAGGCTGACTTGTTCTGACCCGATCGCCTGCTAACCCTGGTTCTGATCGCTACCTCAATAAACAAGTGATAGGACTTGTTTGGTGAATAGAATTTATTATAACACTATATTATAACATCTACTTGGTTTTTTTGTTCAATTATTTTACTTTTTCTTTTTTTTTACTAATTACATACCCAATAATTAAATCACTGAATGAACAAGGTATTTTATGAAATCTTATCAACAAATTCAACGCCTGAAATCCCAAAATTGTCAAATAAAATTCTCAAAATGAACTTCTGCTGTGATGTTCATGTGAAAAGGGAATGCTTTTTTTATTGTGGCTGATGAGTCAAGGAACATGTCCATATAAAAATTGTATTTACTTAGAAGAAACACGAATCCTTTAAATAGCTCAGGAGTTTTTGTGAACATTTTGTTGACTCACTTTACATGGAGACAATATTCACAACCCAGGAAGTTCAGCTTTACCTCCCAGCCCAGTCCTTTTCCCTCCCTAATGTAAAAGCTCTAGATCCCCCACTAGGTGACAGATGTGGTAACTAAGAGAACCTAGAACTAAAATAAGCAGAGTGTCACTGTGTGCCGGAGATACGTCCAGTCACATGTTGGGGAGCAGAAGAGCAGCTTCCAGCTGACAGAGTGGATCAGGATCCCATAACCAGGTAGAAGCAGCAGTTTTCAGATAATCTCCAGCCACACAGACAGGAAAAGGAAAGGCTTAAGTTGAGTCTGGGAACCGGTTCCCAGACTCAACTCGTTCCCAGAAGAGTCTGAGAATTAAAGGATTGGCCTCACATTCTACATTTCGAAAGTCTAGGAGTAAATCTGCAATCTGAGAGCAAAGTGTTCTGTTAGGAACATATGAACCAATGTCTGATGGAGTTGATTATTAAGGGCTTCACATGAGAGAAGGAGGAACTTAACTTCTGTTCTGGATTTAACAGGGAGCCAATAAAGCCAAGCTAAAATAAAGTAAAAATGATCTCTCTTTCTAATTGTAATCAGAATCTTTGCTGAAGCATTTTCTACGGAGCCTTCAGGGGACATGGGGAAAAATTAGATTTTAGTGATAGTGGAGGTAGAGGGCCACTCGGGGTTAACTTGGGGTTAATTCGGGGTTACCTCGGGGTTAACTCTGGGTTAATTTGGGGTTACCTCGGGGTTAACTTGGGGTTAATTCGGGGTTACCTCGGGGTTAACTCTGGGTTAATTCGGGGTTACCTCGGGGTTAATTCGGGGTTACCTCGGGGTTAATTCGGGGTTAACTCTGGGTTAATTCGGGGTTAACTCGGGGTTACCTCGGGGTTAACTCGGGGTTAATTCGGGGTTACCTCGGGGTTAACTCGGGGTTACCTCGGGGTTAATTCGGGGTTAACTCGGGGTTAATTCGGGGTTACCTCGGTGTTAATTCAGGGTTAACTGGGGGTTAATTCGGGGTTACCTCGGGGTTAATTCGGGGTTAACTCGGGGTTAATTCAGGGTTACCTTGGGGTTAACTCGGGGTTAACTGGGGGTTACCTCGGGGTTAATTCGGGGTTACCTCGGGTTAACTCGGGGTTAATTCGGGGTTAACTCGGGGTTAATTCGGGGTTAACTCGGGGTTAACTCGGGGTTAATTCGGGGTTAACTCGGGGTTAATTCGGGTTACCTCGGGGTTAATTCGGGGTTAACTCGGGTTAATTCGGGTTAACACGGGGTTACCTCGGGGTTAACTCGGGGTTTCGGGGTTAACTCGGGGTTAATTCGGGGTTACCTCGGGGTTAATTCGGGGTTACCTCGGGGTTAACTCTGGGTTAATTCGGGGTTAACTCGGGGTTAATTCAGGGTTACCTTGGGGTTAACTCTGAGTTAACTGGGGGTTACCTCGGGGTTAATTCGGGGTTACCTCGGGGTTAACTCGGGGTTACCTCGGGGTTAATTCGGGGTTACCTCTGGGTTAATTCCGGGTTACCTCGGGGTTAACTCTGGGTTAATTCGGTAAACTCGGGGTTAATTCAGGGTTACCTTGGGGTTAACTCTGAGTTAACTGGGGGTTACCTCGGGGTTAATTCGGGGTTACCTCGGGGTTAACTCGGGGTTAACTCGGGGTTAATTCGGGGTTACCTCGGGGTTAACTCTGGGTTAATTCGGGGTTACCTCGGGGTTAATTCGGGGTTACCTCGGGGTTAATTCGGGGTTACCTCGGGGTTAACTCGGAGTTAACTGGGGGTTACCTCGGGGTTAATTCGGGGTTAACTCGGGGTTAATTCGGGGTTAACACGGGGTTTCCTCGGGTTAACTCGGGGTTAATTCGGGGTTACCTCGGGTTAATTCGGGGTTACCTCGGGGTTAACTCGGGGTTAACTGGGGTTACCTCGGGGTTAATTCGGGGGTTATCTCGGGGTTAACTCGGGGTTAATTCGGGGTTACTCGGGGTTAATTCGGGGTTAACTCGGTTTTAACTCGGGGTTAATTCAGGGTTACCTTGGGGTTAACTCGGGGTTAAGTGGGTTAACTCGGTTAGCTCGGGGTCAGGGTTACCTTGGGGTTAACTCTGGGTTAATTCGGGGTTAACTCGGGGTTAATTCGGGGTTACCTCGGGGTTAATTCGGGGTTACCTCGGGGTTAACTCGGGGTTAACTCGGGGTTAACTCGGGGTTAATTCGGGGTTACCTTGGGGTTAACTGGGGGTTAACTCTGGGTTAACTGGGGGTTAACTCAGGGTTAACTCAGGGTTAACTGGGGGTTAACTCAGGGTTACCTAGGGGGTAACTGGGGTTAACTCGGGGTTAATTCGGGGTTACCTCGGGTTAAACTCGGGGTTAATTCAGGGTTACCTTGGGGTTACCTTGGGGTTAACTGGGGGTTAACTCTGGGTTAACTGGGGGTTAACTCAGGGTTAACTCAGGGTTAACTGGGGGTTAACTCGGGGTTACCTCGGGGTTAACTCGGGGTTAACTGGGGGTTAACTCGGGGTTAATTCGGGGTTAACTCGGGGTTACCTCGGGGTTAACTCGGGGTTAATTCAGGGTTACCTTGGGGTTAACTCGGGGGTTAACCGGGGTTAACTCAGGGTTAACTGGGGGTTAACTCGGGGTTACCTCGGGGTTAACTCGGGGTTAACTGGGGGTTAACTCGGGGTTAACTCGAGGAATCACATCTGTCAGATGCATGTCAGTCATCTCCAGGCCTCGTCTTTGTTCCGTAACAATTATGGATTTATTCCATTTTCATTATCATGCATCAAACTTTGCAAGGACTGACCTCCCCGCTCACCGCTTCCTCATACACACTAAGCCAGCAGGATACTGATCTTCCCATTCATATTGATGACATCACGGCCACAGAGACACACCCACCACCCAAGTGTCAAAGCCTCTGTTTCTATCATTCTGTTTCATTCATTTTACAGAGCCTAAGTTTTTTTTATTGAACTCGTTGGTGAAAAAACTGATTGAAACTATTTAACTGCATGTTTATGTCTGTTGAGGTCGAGATGGAAATGGGCCTTGAAACCATTCAGACCAGCACAATTGACACACAATCAAAACTGTCAGATGATTTATTATCCCTCGATAGTAAGTAAAAGTCCAAATAGTTTGGATGTATTTTTATTTCTTTCCTACTTGGAGAAAGTTTCTGTTTCCATCCTAGGTTTGTGGCGTATTTCTAGAATGATGAAAAATATATAAAACTTTGGATATTCCACAACGAGCTATTAACAAACATGTACAAACCTTAAATAAGCTGGTCTTAAGGCAGAAAGGATGGCGGCCTGCAAGAAAGGCTTACAGTATTGCTAGAGAGCGCAAAACCTTTTGCGAAGGAAAGCAACATTTTTTTTTTTCCCCATGTCCCCTCGAGGGCTCCTTCATTTTGGACCAGCTGAAGGCTTTTAATTGTATCTTATGAACTAGATACAAGGGTATCTCATAACAACCCTAACAATTACAGCAGCCCAGCCTTGAGGTATGAAGGCATGAAGAAGTTTTTCAGCATCAATTCTGGACAAGATGTTTCCAGTTTTGTTGATATTCTGGAGACGAAGAAGACAATTCTCAAAATCTGTTTAATGCAAGATTTCATTGACATGTTTGGGTCAAACAGTCTCAGCTTCATTATTGGAGGCCAGTTCAATGTCTTCCAGATTCAGGGATTGACAAAGCAGTTTATTTTTCAGAGTCTGGTACAAAGAGAACAACTTCTGTCTCATTTACATGAACAAACTGGAAACTGTGAGATTAAATCTGTTCTCTTGATCTTGGCAACATGCTTCACACTTTCTATGAGAATATCAATTGTCTGAAGCAACCAAAACAGATACAACTTCATCGTCTGAGGCCAAGAGAATATTTGTGACTTTCAACACAATCACATATAAAATAGGTGCAGACGTCAAAGGGAACAGTTCTTTGAATAATTTGTTGGGATTGGGTCCAACATCATGGCAAATTAAAGGTTTAGACGAAACGAATAGTTTTGATAACTCCAAAAACAAAAACTGAATCAAGATGGTCTTTTGAAGTCATTTTTGTTGCCATAAAGGTGCAGAGCAAAAGCATTTTTAGTATCAATTTTAGAAATCTTGAGTGTATACTTTGATTAAAAGCAGGACAGAGCTGGTCCTGAGGCACCAAGTTACCAACCAGAAGAGCCGTTTTTCTCTTTCCTGCACCCTTAATTTATGTTCAAATGAATCTAATACTTAATCTGAAATATTTCCTTCACTCGGTAAACTGAACACAAGAATGAATGTGAAGCATTTCACCTTTGACTGGTCAAGATCCCAGTTTGTTCCCTTTTCTCTTGTTACTATTCGGTTTTCTTGGCGTGATCAGGGCAACACTATGACTCCGGGTCTGAATTCTGTTATTCGAGCACCATCTGGTGGAAAGCACAGTCAACGTCAATGAGAGAAGATTTCACAAAGCTCCACTATACTGGATGACTCAAGGTGCAGCTCATCACAAATACAAATGAAATTCTGCTATTGCTTTTTATCAAACCTGAATTCAGTCAACCACGGTAGGAAAACATCTCCTCCATCTTAATGTCGGCTATGAAGGATGTAAACTATGATCGAATCAAAATCTCTACCATCAGTATTACTGTGAGAAGCACTCAAAGGAACATGCAATTACAGAAAACCAATAGAGAAGGCTCAACATGTTGATGGAAATTTCAGTCTAAAAAATCTTGTGAATGTTCTCAATTTTTCATGTAAACTGTACATTGTGTTTGCTTGGATTCGTTTCTGAAGCACCACCTGCTGTTCTCCCTGACGACCAGCTCCCATCTGCTGCTCAGATGAAATTTGCTTGCCTAATGCAGCGACACCAGAATAGCATCCTGCAGGCATCTTCTCCGTTGCTCTCACCAAACTAGAACCTCCCTCCCTAACATTCGAGCCTTCCATCTCCTTATTGAGCACTGGCGCAGGGCGGGGTGCACACTGAAGACGTGGTTCCTGCCCCATGACAGGGACGGGCGTGTCTTCAAGCCCGGCCTCTGGCCAATAGGGAGGTTGAATGGATCAAGTGTCACTATAACAGAAGGACATAATCACGGTGGTAAGTTTGCAGAACCTTACAGCCTGTGTTGGCCAACAGGGAGCTCACTTCATTCAGCTTTTCTGAGGTAAGGCAGAGCAGGAGTGATTGCATGTGTGTATGATGGTGGGAACTCAACTGCAATGTCCTTAAACATCACTTAAAGTCAGGTGCAAACTGAGTCCATGTGTCTTAAAATCACTCTCGCCACCAGTTGAGACATTTACAAAGATCAGAGCTACAGCTACTGTTTGAGCTCAATGAAGCAAATATCTGAAGTATTTCTGCCAGAAGAGCTGATGATCTATGGGCTACCTCTACTGATGTTTATCTGTCTAACTTTAACTGAGAAGAAAATATACTGTTTATTTAGGAGTATAGACACAACGTAAGCCGGTGAATCTCACTTTCTTGTCAGACACGCAGCTGGACTTTGCTGTAATTTTTGTGTTGTCATGGCTGGAGTCAAGTTTGGTTGAGTGGGGAGAGATGCTGAAGGGATTTGCAGATGGCTCAGAACCTTAGCTCAGAACCTTAGCTCAGAACCTTAGCTCAGAACCTTAGCTCAGCCCAGCAAGCTTTCCACCTGCTGGTTCACTGGGTAGAACCAGTGAACAAACAGTTTCACCACTGCTGCAAATTTATGTGACAATTTTGGATGTGGACAGTAAAATACCGACTACAAGACTGAATGTGTTGACATATCAAAATGCCAACACACCTACTTTACTGACATCACATTAAAATGTGGACAGAAACTTCATCTATCAAATCATTCAGGACTTTGCTGTAAATCCCAAGTAAAGCAGCTTCAGTCAACAAGGCGCCTGGAGGATGATTGAAGGAACCATGTGAGAGCAGAAAAAATCCA
The DNA here is from genome assembly GCF_027474105.1 of Poeciliopsis prolifica. Classification (NCBI taxonomy): domain Eukaryota; kingdom Metazoa; phylum Chordata; class Actinopteri; order Cyprinodontiformes; family Poeciliidae; genus Poeciliopsis; species Poeciliopsis prolifica. The sequence continues at coordinate 163,679 of NW_026562464.1, read as the reverse complement.
TATAAGGGAATGATGCTGGAGGAAGTCCAGCAGACGGAATCCAATATTTTACATCATACAAAGTGAAACCAAATCTGAGACCTGTGCAGCTGTCATCTGGAGAAAGTGATGATGTCAGGAAGTTTTTGCTAAAGAGATTTATAATGAAGAGAAATAAACCAAAAATCTCATCAGGTAATGGATTTAATGATGAGTAAAGTCTGTGTTTGTTGTTGGGTTTTGATGGCACACTGTACCCAGACATGCTCCCGATGAAATGCTGAAACACATTTAGAATGTGCAAAAATTGATGCTAACATGTGGATAGTTGCTCCAATAAAGACAAAATCACATTAGCTGCTGATGGGGGAGGACAGCAGCAGGCTGACCTGTAACTCTATCACTGGACCTTTTTTTTTCCTCCACCGCAATATTAATCTCCTGCCTCGGTAGTTAAAAACAGATTATTGGCATAAATCTATGTTTAGTCTCCTTCTCATTTATCATGAGAGAAGCAAATTCATGACTGTGGCTCAAATTTCAGTCCAGCGTTTTGCACCAATTATACAACCAAGTTGTCCAGATATCATTACGTTAGAAAGATGTGACAAGAAATATTATTGGGAGAAACATTGAAAATAAATGAGATGTTATAATTTTTGTTCATGTATTTCTACTAAGGAGGATTGTGTGAAAGTAAACAGGTTGGCGCTTATTTAGGGTGGGGTCTGCTGCATGTATTTAAGGCATCTGCTACTCAATCCTGAGCTATAAATACAACAGGAGACACAGTTGCTCCTTAAAGACAGACTTCAAACTCCTGTTTTCTTTGGTTTTAAGGTTTTAAAGTCCACTGCCACCATGTCTGACGCAGAGGAAGTGTAAGTCTTCTCCCATTTCCTCTCAGAAATAAAAATGTTTCAGTACTTTTGATTAAACAAACAGAATAAAATCTCAGCATCTTTTATTTCCTCTTGAGAAATGTTCCAAAATACTCTTTACACTTTAACATATTACTGTGTTCTGTAGTGGTGAGTATTTTTTGATGCTAACTTGTTTTTGTCTTCTGTTCTGCAGTGAGCAGGTCGAGGGTAAGTAGTTATATTTTGTATACTTTAATGTATATTTTTATTGTCAAAGTATCTTGCCCAGGTACAATTGGGAGCTCCATGCTAAATCCAGATGACATTTCTGAACATTTTCTAACTGATTTTCCATTCCCTGTAGAAAGTTAGCACTGGACAGTTTTGTCTGTTTGCAGGTTTGGCTTGACTCCTCCAGATTGGAACCATGCAGACTGAAAAGAAATGCTTTTGTTGCTGTAGCATTCATGCTGGTTGCAGCACTGGCAAAAAAAAAAAAAAAAAAAAAATTGACCATGCTGTTTAAATCCAATTCCCCTGTTTGCAAATATAGCTCTGCATGACTATCTGCAGTTGTAGCTGTCCTTCTGAGCTGAGCACACTCCCATCTGAAAAGTGATTGTTTTATTCATCTTAATGCTCCCATCAGCCCAGAATGACTGCTTTGTGTCGCTTAGCATGGATTCCCACTGTGCCCATCGTTTACATTTATACTTTTTGAAAAATGGGTACAAATGGGATGAAATGATAATATTCTTCTGCTCCTTTCTTTCTCGGATCAAGAATACGATGGTAAGACAACCGGCAAACTACCAACCGTAACATTAAAAAAATAACTCATTTATGACCCACTTGTGAGTTGAGTTCTTCCAGATATACTTTATGCAGCATGCTGTTTAACATTAACAGTATTTAAAATCAAAAACATACAAGTGGCAGTGCAGCTGCAATCCCATTTCATCCATCAATGGTCCTTTTTGTATTTCTCTTTCTGATGCCTGCTGTCTCATGTGCTTTGGCGCCATCTTGTGGAAACTGACCAAACAGCATCATCATTAATTCTCATATGTTCCCTTCCATATCCACAACTGAAAACATCCATCTCTTTCCCCTTCTCCATCTCCCCCACTCCTATTAAATCTCTTGCTGCCCCCACCCTCCACCCCCCACCTCCATCTCCACGGTGATTTGCTGCATGCTGTATAGCTGTAGAAGTGGAGGTAGTGCAGGAGGTAGAGGTGGCCCCTGAGGTGGCCCCTGAGCCAGAGGCAGAACCTGAGCCTGAACCAGAACCAGTACCAGAACCAGAACCAGTGGTAGAACCAGAGCCAGAGCCAGTGGCAGAACCAGAACCAGAGCCAATGATTGAGCCTGAAGGTATGTGGCAAGAAGGGGGACGGGGTTCTTCTGTCATCTCTTTCAATGCAAAGACCCCACTAACGTCTTGACACTGTCTGCACATACTACCTTCCTTTCACCTCAACTCAAAAAAAAAAAAAATATATATATATATATATATATATATATATATATATATATATATATATATATATATATATATATACATGGTATGTTTCATATCATTCTGCCATGACTTAGAGACAGTTTCAATAAAAATCTAAAAAATATATATTTTCATCAAATGGTACATTCTGCGCTTTAATACTTACAGCCTTAGTTTGCATTGCTGAATGACGGCTCTGTGAAGTATTGGTGATAGTTGCCAAGATGAAACAACACAACAGTAGCAACATGTCGTATCACCATCAGCTGGTTGAGACGTAAATACAGTTTGTCTGTTGGAGGCTAAATGCTAGTTGGTTGTACGCCTACTGTTTTATCTGAATTTAGTAATTTATTTGAACTCAAACTGAACAACATCTGTGTTTGAGCTTTTTATCTGACAGTACCTTGGTTCAGGGAATGGGGGTGGTACCACCTGGACAGGTCAGCAGTCTGTCCAGCACAGGACGGCACAGAGACACAATGCAACACACCTAATGATGATTTCAGCACAACCAGTTAACATGCCAGCATGTTTCTGAACTGTGGGAGGAAACATGAGAACCTGGAGAGAAGCACCAGAGTGTGGGCAGAAGTTGTTCAATCCATGCAGAATTCCCCCTAAATGTACCAGGCACCAAAATTCATTTAGCTTTAACTCATACTTTATTGGTTAAACCTATTTTCTGGCCCCATGCTGTTTGTCCTAACTGACAGCATAGCTGCTCAGAATTCAGAAGGTGCCAAAACGTTTCCTTAGTGTGTCATTCTTGTACATTGACCCAAATGGATCCTTTGTTGAATCTCCGATTGAATGTGACTGTTTCAGTTCAAATTTACTCTAATACTTCTAGAAGAGAAGTATGTGATATCTCTACATAAGTCTGTCATTTCATTTGTTTTATTCAATAACATATTTACTTGACAGTAACAGTAAACATCACTAGCTTTAGCAGAACTGGGGGATGTTTTAAAAAGATTTCATTTTGTTAAAAATGAAATTGAAGGGCAGTCATCTAATTTGGTTTTAGACCTACTTAATAAGCATAATGTACGCACAATACTAAATGATATGCACACAGAAGGCTTGACTAACATATTTGTCTCCTACTGACAGAAATTGACGTTACTTTCAAAATGTGTACATTTTTAACCTCGTTAATGTCTAAAGTAAATGTAAATGTTCCACTTATTTATGTTTATCCAACAGAAACAACAAAAGTGTAAAATGGGATAGCCATGCAAACTAACCAGCAACTACCCAATAATTTTTATGAATTTGATGTTTTGGATAGCTGATTTTGTTTTTTTTTTATTTTCCTTACGTTGAATGGGTTTGTTCACCTATTTCAATGTCAAACGTTGCTGTTCTGTGATATTCGATGCTTGTTGCATGCTGACGTCGTTGAGCTGAAGAGGAAGGTACGTAGAGTTAAACATTTGATGGATATGAAAGGGATTCTTCTGGTTTTGGTGGGATGTCAGTGTTCTGGTTTGAGGCTTGTTTCTGTCAGTCATCATTGTCAGTCCAGGAGCACCAACCAGTTGTCAGGGCACCAGTGTTTAAGACATAAGAATGAAAACAAAGTGGGTTTTTCATATGTTTTTAGAAACAAAACAAAAGTGTTATTGGAGAGGAAAAAAGGGTGAAAGAATATGGATTCCTAACACATGCTTTCCTGCACAGTAAATGTTGGGAACTATTTATTTATGCTGCTAAAAGTCTTCAGTTATCCATTAAACTGCTGCCAGCAGGGCTGAACACACCTTCTGAAAACAGAGCTCATGTTTCTCTTCCCTAAAACTCTGCTCTTCCAGGTCTGGAAGTCCATCTATGTTTGTTCTGCAGCTCATCACATGCATCACATGCATCACATGCATCACATGCATCACATGCATCACATGCATCACATGCATCACATGCATCACATGCATCACATGCATCACATGCATCACATGCATCACATGCATCACATGCATCACATGCATCACATGCATCACATGCATCATATGCATCACATGCATCACATGCATCATATGCATCACATGCATCACATGCATCACATGCATCACATGCATCACATGCATCACATGCATCACATGCATCACATGCATCACATGGCTAACAGACAGAACATGAAGAAATAATTTGTGTTAAATAATTTTGGGGGTCAAGCCAAAAAGAAAAAATGGTTAGGAAGGAAGAAGTAAAGAAAGAAACACTAACCGAGAGACTGGTTGTATTAACCGTTCAGATTTAACTGCCTCTTGATTCTCACACACGTTTTAGTTAATCCATGTTTAAAGTTCACACTTCTGCCCATATCTGTTTCATTAAATGTTCTTTCATTTCCCTGTTGTGACTCTAACCTTAGCTGTTAATAAGGCAAGGTTTTTTTTCCACAAATTAATCTCATTTCAAATGACTGTGATCTGTGAGCAATGCCCAAAAGAAGTGTAGTATAGTCTGTATCCCTCCTAACCCAATGACATGCACTCATCCCCTCTTCATTTCTTAACCTGCAGAGGAGAAGCCAAAGTTCAAGTAAGTTTCCTCCTGTAGTCATGTGATCATTGGCCACAAAGCAACAATAAACAGAAAATGGCCCACATCAGTAGACTCAAAAAGTGAATCCTGTTGCAGGCCCAGCGCTCCAAAGATCCCAGATGGTGAGAAAGTGGACTTTGATGTAAGTGAGAATTAAATGAAAGTTTGATTTGGTCTGTCTGTGATGTTTCCTGCTGAGTGGTGGGTTCATTTTATTATTATTATAATTATAATTAACATTTTTCACAATGCAGGACATCCAGAAGAAACGTCAGAATAAGGATCTGATGGAGCTGCAGGCCCTGATTGACGCTCACTTTGAGTGCAGGAAGAAGGAGGAGGAAGAGCTGATCGCACTCAAGGAGAGGATTGTGAGTCTGACTCGTTGACTTGGACTGATCCAAAAAGCCCTGCACAGCAGTGAAAGCATGCCTTCAAGAGGAGTCAGCAATGAATTCATTTTTTTTATATTTTCTTTCATTTTTCTTACTTCTGCTCAATCAGAAGTAAGATTGTGTATATATATATATATATATATATATATATATATATATATATATATATATATATATATATATATATATATATATATATATATATATATATATATATATATATATAAATGTTTTGAAGTGCCAAACACTCAAACCAATGATTTTATTTGTATAGCACATTTCAGCAGCAAGGCATTTCTAAGTGCTTTACATAATTAACACAAAAACACCAAGTCATGCAACATGGAATCAGTAATCAAAAACTACATTCAGTCAAGTGCCATAACAATGCAAATAAAACATTTTTAATATGTTGGTTAAAATCTAGATCTCCTTAATATTGATGAAAAAAGTATTACTTCCAAAGACAAATTATTTCACTTATGACTTGGGAAAAACATATTGTTATAAGTGGAATTATCTGCAATGCAGAACGTACTTTCTTTTAATAAATATTTATGAATTATTGACATAAAACAAGTTTATTTATCTTGTTGAAAATGTACTTGTAAGTTAGTTTTGCTTTATTTCAAGCAGACTGAGATATTTGCTCTAGAAACAGGACTCAAATGACTTGGTAAGATTTCAAATTTTTGCAATGCAAGTGTTTTTTCACGGTCTCCATGACTGCACTTGTCCTAACCCTGCAGGAGAAGCGTCGCGCCGAGAGGGCCGAGCAGCAGAGGGTCCGAGCTGAGAAGGACAAAGAGCGCCAGGCCAGACGTGAGGTCAGTGGACAGAATGTGATGCGATGGCGCCGAACAGCAACAGTGTGAACTCATGGTGTGTTGTGAACACAGGAGGAGAGGCGGACAAGGGAGGAGGCTGATGCCAAGAAGAAGGCTGATGAGGATGCCAAGAAGAAGTCAGCTCTGTCCAGCATGGGCTCCAACTACAGCAGCCACCTGCAGAGGGTCAGCACACACACACACACACACACACACACACACACACACACACAAACACTGATGGAGGCGTAGTTTGAATCTTGATCTGTCTCCATACTAAACAGGCTGACCAGAAGAGAGGAGGAAAGAAAGAGACTGAGAGGGAGAAGAAGAAGAAGATCCTGGCCGCCAGGCGCAAGGCGCTCAACATCGACCACCTGAGCGAGGACAAGTTGAAGTATGACTCGTTTTCTCTTCCAGGAAGGATCTTTTTGTTGTTTCTTGTCTACAAAAAAAGTCAGACACCAGTAAAAACTCCTTGTGGACACGAGAGTTAAAGCTGTTACACATTATGATCTAACCTTCTGTTTCTAAACTAAAAACCATTTTACTGAGCATCACTCTGACGTTTCTTCCTGTTTGCTGTCTACTTTTTTACACTGGATAGAGATGCTTTAGAGCAGCAGTCGCAGTTTGTAAAAAGCTGATTGGTTCTCCTGCAGGGAAAAGATCAATGAATTCAGTGACTGGATGCGTCAGCTGGAGTCTGAGAAGTTCGACCACATGGAGAGACTGAAGCTGCAGAAGTACGAGGTGAGAAGAGTTGATCACTTTCACACATCAGACCCCAATGGCCAATAAAACTTATCATAATTATAAACCTTTATTTTTGAAATGAAAATGCAGAACCAGTGATAATGATTTTTTTAACACAGATTTTTATTTTGTTAGTATTGAAATACTGATTCGATTTTAATTCAGTTCATTTATAGCAACAATTCACAAGATCTGGTTTATACACAGAAACATATGAAATCAATTCAGTAATATGTCATGGACAAGTTCAAATTCAAATTACAAACTGAGTCGTAATTGTTATACAGGCGTCTAATAGTGAATGTATTACATTAAGATTTTTTCTATGATGTTATTTATTCAGTTTTGTTCCATGAGATACAAAAAAAAGAAAGAAAACTAAATCTGGTCATTGTAGAATTTCCTCTAATTTTGGGTTGGTTTTGAAACGTTTTCCTTCAGGTTTTTGATATGAAAGAATTTCAGAACATGAACAATGAAAGCTTCACTTCCACCTGCTCTGCTCTGCTCCTTCACCTCCTTCACCTCCTTCACTTCCTTCACTTCCTTCACCTCCTTCACTTCCTTCACTTCCTTCACCTCCTTCACCTCCTTCACTTCCTTCACCTCCTTCACCTCCTTCACCTCCTTCACTTCCTTCACTTCCTTCACCTCCTTCACTTCCTTCACCTCCTTCACTTCCTTCACTTCCTTCACTTCCTTCACCTCCTTCACCTCCTTCACTTCCTTCACTTCCTTCACCTCCTTCACTTCCTTCACCTCCTTCACTTCCTTCACCTCCTTCAGCTTCACTTCCTTCACTTTCTTCACTTCCTTCACCTCCCTCACCTCCTTCACTTCCTTCACCTCCTTCCCTTCACTTTCTTCACCTCCTTCACTTCCTTCACTTCCTTCACTTCCTTCACCTCCTTCACTTCCTTCACCTCCTTCACTTTCTTCACCTCCTTCACTTCCTTCACCTCCTTCACTTCCTTCACTTCCTTCACCTCCTTCCCTTCACTTTCTTCACCTCCTTCACCTCCTTCACTTCCTTCACTTCCTTCACTTCCTTCACTTTCTTCACCTCCTTCACTTCCTTCACCTCCTTCACTTTCTTCACCTCCTTCACTTCCTTCACCTCCTTCACTTCCTTCACTTCCTTCACCTCCTTCCCTTCACTTTCTTCACCTCCTTCACCTCCTTCACTTCCTTCACCTCCTTCACTTTCTTCACTTCCTTCACCTCCTTCACTTCCTTCACTTCCTTCACCTCCTTCACCTCCTTCCCTTCACTTTCTTCACCTCCTTCACTTCCTTCACTTCCTTCACTTTCTTCACCTCCTTCACTTCCTTCACTTCCTTCACTTCCTTCACCTCCTTCACCTTCTGAGATTCAAATTCTTGATTTCTTTTCTATTCAGATTACAAGACTGCGCAAGAGAGTGGAGGAGCTCAGTAAATTGTAAGTCACAAAATTCAAGTTTTGTCAAATTGCACAGTTTCTGAGAATCACTTTGTTACCATGGAGACTAACTCTCCACCCAGGACTTGGCTAGAGCTGGTAACTAGGATCTGTTGCTAGGTAGATTTCCTGCAACCTGGAAGTTGTGAGTTTCATTCTAGTGTCTTCACTGTGTCCTTGAGCAAGGCACTTTACACAAAGTTGTGCATCAGTTGTGAATGAGTGAACATGGATTTAGTCTAAAATACTTTGAGTTGTTATTTGGTTCGTTTTATGACCTTTGCTGACACAACATCAGATTTTTAGTGCTTTAGCTCCTTGAGCTGAGACCATCTTTGAATTTTTGTTGCAGTTTGCAGGATATATTAAAGTTGTAATTGATTTAAAACAATATTTTTATGTTTAGCCACCCCTCCAAAAACACAGTAGGTCACACCTGCAGTTCTCCTTTTGCTGTCAACCTGTTTGGTGATTAGTCATGTACTACGCTGGCAGGGAATCAAACACGTCAGTTAGATTAATAAGTATTATATTTTTCAATTACTCAGTATTTGCTAAAACAGAACTGGATGAAATGAAGGATTTTCAAATCTTTCAAAACATTAAAAGTTGTTTGTATTGGATGTTTAAACTGTAGATATTCACATAGCCAATCTGCTTGTGCATAAAAAATGAATAGATATATGGACTATTTTTTTCTTCATTTTACATATGTGTTCTCATCTCACATACTAAACATAATAAAAACTGTCAGACTGAATAAAAAGGATAACAATTTGCAAACAAGGTTTGAAGTTTGTCCAAAATGTTTTAACTCTCAAGATTAGCTTTAACCTCAGTATAAATATGAATCAACTAATTAGCAGCAGGGGTCAGCTGGTGCCTCTCCAGCTAACATTTCGGGCGAGAGGCGGGGTCACCTTGGACAGGTCGCCATTCCATCACAGGGCAACAACCATGCACACACAGCCACACCTAGGGAGAATTTACAGAGACTAATTAACCTGACAGTCATATTTTTGAACTGTGGAAGGAAGCTGGAGTACCCAGAGAGAACCCAGCATGCATAGGGAGAACATGCACAATACATGCAGAAACCCCCGGGTCGGGAATCAAACTCAGGACCTTCTTGCTGCAAGGCAACAGTGCTACCCACTGCACCACTGTGCAGCCCTAATCAATGAAATTTTTCAGCTAATTAATCAATGATTAGATGTGAAAGGAAGGAGTAAAGCCTTCTGTGAATAAATAAATGAATTTACAGCACACTGTTTTCTACTTGTAGAAAACAGCGTGCCAAATGGTGCAAATCTATTTGCCTTTACTTTTCACCAACTTGGCATCTTTGGGACAAATGAGACACCAGTTGCTTCTGTTTGGAATGAAAAATATGTAGCCGCAGCTCTGACATGTTTTCTGTTTTCTGTTTGGAATTACAGCAGCAAGAAAGGTGCTGCAGCTCGCCGCAGAAAGTAGATTGGCTGAACCCACAAGTGCTTGCAAAGCAAACAGCCATCACCATGGACACACACAGGATGAAGCAAATCACACTGTGGAGAAGGTTGCACCTCTGAAGAAACTAGGAACGCTGAGGTCCGCCCTGCGGTTTCTCAGCCACGTCCTGAAGAAACCAGGAGCCGTTAGCCGCCGTTTAATAGAAAGAAAACACCACTCAACGTGCTTGCATCACACCTCCTCACCCTCAACTCTGTGGTTCTCAGTAATTTTGTAAATAAAGTGTGACTCTTCAAGCCATGTCTGTAGTTATCAGAAGCCAATAAAGTTCCGTCTTTTCAGATGTGGAATCTTAAAGTCATCTGTTCAGCTTTTATTTTGCCGAGCTGATTCTAGTCTTGAGTCAAAAGCTTCGATCATTCAGAACATGCTTTTCACTTCAGTCAGCCTAAATGTCATTATTTTCAACGGTCTGCTGTGCAATAGAGTGCAATGTGCTTGAAATGGGGACGTAAAAACTTCAGCTCAGAGGATGGATGTGTCTGAAGAATATTCAGGCTCAAGAACATCAGAGATGCTTTGGCCTTTCTCAAGAACTTCTATGTTACATGATCCATCATCCTTCCTGATCAGAAATAAATATATGACATGTCTCAGCATAGAGAAATATTTCAAATAAAATTTTAAGTTTGTCCTGCTGATTTTTTTAAATTGATCATTCTGCTGATAATTGAAACAGGTGATTCTTATGCTTATTGAGTATTTTGAATGATGAGATTTCAAGTGTTGTGACTGTAATTTTACTTTTAGAGAATAGAATCAGCCGGGTCCAACTTTCTGCTGCCAAAAGGAAACCAAGTGTCAACTTTGTTCAAAGACAACATCCACGTTGACTAGAAGTCATCTGGAATGGACCGTGACTCTGGGAACATGGATTATTTTCAGAGTATTGCAGATAAGTGCAAATCATGTAGATCAGAACCGGTCAAAGTTATGAGTCAGAAATTCTGACTCTGTGTGAAAACAGTGAGGTGTAATTTAAATGTAAAGTCTGATGGAGACAAAGAGCTGCTCCTGTAATCAATCAATCCATCCATTTTCTGATCATCCTTCTCCCTAACGGGGTCAGGAGGTGTTGGTGTCTCTCCAGCTAATGTTCTGGGCGAGAGGCGGGGTCACCCTGGACAGGTCACCAGTCTGACACACACACAAACACACACACACACACACACACACACACACACACCTAGGGAGAATCTGGGAAGGCCAATTAACCTGACAGTCATGTTTTTGGACTGTGGGAGGAAGCCGGAGAACCCGGAGAGAACCCAGCATGCACAGGGAGAACATGCAAACTCCGTGGAGAAAGACCCCGGGCCGGGAATCGAACCCAGGACCTTCTTACTGCAAGGCAACAGCGCCACTGTGTAGCTCTCTGTAATCAATAATGCAGAAAAAAAAAGTTTTATAAAGTTTATCCTAATACAGTAAAACATAGAGTTATTGTAAGAAGGTTAAGCCTGTTACACAGGAAACTAAACTTTTGTCTAAACAAGAGACTAGAATCAGCATTTAGCAGCAGGGAAAGATTTTGTTTCCTGTTTTCCAAAATCTTTCCTTTTATTTCAAATAGATTCACGTGTTTCAAGCTGTTTTGTCCTAAATGAGTCATAACATTTTGTCACATTCTAATATGTTTCAAAGAAATGATCAAAGCCTCATGACTAAATGCCTTCTTGTATAATAACTTACCTGAAATGCAAAGAATGGTTTTAAAAGCTGGAAAAAAGAAAATACAGGACTTTCTCAGTTTTACCAGCAGATGACGCTGTTGACATCATTCCTTTGTCTGTCGAGAGCCAACCTGAGGATGGGTCAAGTTTCATCCATCCAGAGATCTTTTGTTTTTAATTATTTTAATCTTTAAATAAAATTTCTTGAAATCTGATAAAGTGTCAAAGTTAGGCTTTTTGTATAAATAAGCCAGTGGATTTATTTTTCTTCAAAATTTCACACAATTTTCAGCAGTATAAATATAAAGGTGGCCATCTTTTCACAACAAACAATAAAACAGGAACATTAAATACAAGAAATACATGAAACAAATCGGCTCTTATTTACACGATATGTAGAGAAACAAGAACTAAATAAAAAACTGAATGGTCCTGACGAAGACTTCAGGAGTTTAAAACCAAACAATAAAACACAAACAGTAGATTACTTCTCCAACTGCGGTCTCTCTTGTTTTGTCAGTAGATTTTCTCTGCAGGTTTTTGTTGTTCTTGTATTTTCAGATCTACTGGAGCCTTCAGGACTTTAGAAGGAAGAATGAGAGTGGAGGAATGTTACTGCATGCTTTTCAGACTTGTTTCATCAGATGGAACAAAATTAGTTGTTTTTTTCATATAACTTAAATAGAAAAAAAAGTTATTAGTAGAATAATGTTGAATCCACTCACTTAACCCAAAAAGTGGAATAATCATCTGTGGTGAAAAAATAAATTATTCTTCTTAGTTTTGCATTTATACAATCAACCTTCTGGTACCAAAGTAGTGACAGGTTTCTACTTAGTTACCTCTTCAACAGGGATGAAAAAAGTACATATAATAATAATAATAATAATAATAATAATAATAATAATAATAATAATAATAATAATAATAATGGTCTATTCACTTAGTTTTTAGATTTTTAATTGGAAAAAAAATTGAGGTTCATTAATATCTTTAAAGTTTCAATTAAGACTACTGAAATATAAAATCACATTGAATTCAATTTCAAAACTAATATAAAAAATTTCGAGTTGAATGAGTTTTTTCTTCCTTTGACATGATGGATGCCTCACAGCTGTTGACTCTTTAAAAGCAGAATAATGAGGGCATTTTGTTACAGTACGTGTTTTCCAGTAAGAACTCTACAACAAGGCAGCGTGTTATTTTCCAGCTGTGCTGAGCAGGAGGTTCTATAGGACTTGGTAGATGAGGTTTGGGTCCTGGTTGTGGGGGGGGGAGGGGATCTGAGTGGACTCTCGGGCCTTTCCTGCCTCGCTGAGCGGACCTGAGGAGGCCGTGGAGCTGGAGGCTTCAGGCCCGGGCTGCAGGCCGCTGCCGTCCGTGGAGATCCGCTCCACAATGCTGGACAGGCAGTCCAGACTGGAGACCACCGAGCTGCGACCCGTCTTCGGACCAGCTGCACAGACAGTACAACAAACATGCATCTGATATCAATATATTTATTGAGATTTTTATTGACATTTACTGCAGATCGATTTCTTGCTTCCCGCCTTGTGCTATACAAATAAAGTTACTTGATTTTTGTTCTATTAAGAAATTGGACTCTTAAATTTCTGACACATGCAAGACATTTTCACTCTGAATTTTCCAACGATTTAACTTAGTTATAAATTATGTGATCAGAACTGGTTCAAATCCATAACCAGTTAAATATAATATTCCATAACACTCATTTGATTGATCGAAAGGCTCTGAGAAACGCGCTCACCGTTTGGCGTCTCAGAGAAGAAAGAGCTGCTATTAAAGCTTCTTGTTCTGCTCGGTCCGTTAAAATCCATCTGGAAGGACAAGAAAGGCAGCTCACTGACGTCAGACAGCATTTTCACAGGAAAAGTGAAAATGGTCTCTGGAAGTATGTTTCCGGAAACCATTTTGAACATAAACGTCAGTGTTTGACTTTCTTCAAGTAAAATAAAAGAAAACTACAATCCAGTTCGTTGACTGGACCGATTTCACAATAAATCACACATCCTGTGATTTGTGATGTGCCTGGGCTGAAATGTTAACAAATCACGTCTCGTTTTTATGTATCTCTGCTGTTGATACATTTTAACACTTCAAACCTTTCGATGGAAATGCACATTTGAAAAGACTGGGAGAAACCAAATAGCATTTGTTAATTCAGAATACACCAATCAAAGAAATGTTCTCAAGTTAACAATAAAGCCAAAATGCTTCTGATTTTTAAAGAATAATAATAGAAACGTAGACTTTATTGTAAATGACTTAAACAGCTGGGATACAGATGGAAAAGATGAATATTTTATTACTTTACACCTGGTATGCAGAAATAATAATAATAATTATTATCAGTATTATCATTATTATTAATAATATTATTATTATCCATCCATCCATTTTCCCGGTCACCCTTCTCCCTAACGGGGTCGGGAGTAGCTGGTGCCCTCCAGCTGCGTTCTGGGCGAGAGGCGGGGTCACCTGAACAGGTTGCCAGTCTGTCGCATATTATTATTATTATTATTATTATTATTATTATTATTATTATTATTATTACCATACCAAGTGTGTGTTGTACTGTCTGCTTCACAAATCACAATAGTGGATTAAAAAAAAATAATGGAATGCATACTAATGCAGGTCAATGCAGCTGAAAACAGGTGAATGCAGCGAAAGCAGGTGAGTGCAGGTGAATGCAGGTGAAAGCAGGTGAAAGCAGGTGAAAGCAGGTGAATGCAGCGAAAGCAGGTGAATGCAGGTGAAAGCAGGTGAATGCAGGTGAAAGCAGGTGAATGCAGGTGAATGCAGGTGAATGCAGGTGAATGCAGCTGAAAGCAGGTGAGTGCAGGTGAATGCAGGTGAATGCAGGTGAAAGCAGGTGAATGCAGGTGAATGCAGGTGAATGCAGGTGAAAGCAGGTGAAAGCAGGTGAAAGCAGGTGAATGCAGCAAAAGCAGGTGAGTGCAGCTGAATGCAGCAAAAGCAGGTGAGTGCAGGTGAATGAAGGTGAATTCAGGTGAATGCAGCTGAATGCAGCTGAAAACAGGTGAATGCAAGCGAATACAGGTGAAAGCAGGTGAAGGCAGGTGAAAGCAGGTGAATGCAGGTGAATGCAGGTGAATGCAGGTGAATGCTGGTGAATGCAGGTGAAAACAGGTGAAAGCAGGTGAATGCAGGTGAAAACAGGTGAATGCAAGCGAATGCAGGTGAAAGCAGGTGAATGCTAGCGAATACAGGTGAATGCAGGTGAATGCAAGCGAATACAGATGAAAGCAGGTGAATGCAGGTGAATGCAGGTGAATGCAGGTGAATGCAGGTGAAAGCAGGTGAATGCAGGTGAAAGCAGGTGAATGCAGGTGAATGCAGGTGAAAGCAGGTGAATGCAGGTGAATACAGGTGAATGCAAGCGAATGCAGGTGAATGCAGGTGAAAGCAGGTGAATGCAGGTGAATACAGGTGAATGCAGGTGAATACAGGTGAATGCAAGCGAATGCAGGTGAAAGCAGGTGAGTGCAGGTGAAAGCAGGTGAATGCAGCTGAAAGCAGGTGAAAGCAGGTGAATGCAGGTGAAAGCAAGTGAATGCAGGTGAATGCAGGTGAATGCAGGTGAATGCAGGTGAATGCAGGTGAAAGCAGGTGAATGCAGGTGAAAGCAGGTGAATGCAGGTGAAAACAGGTGAATGCAGGTGAAAGCAGGTCAATGCAGCTGAAAGCAGGTGAATGCTAGCGAATACAGGTGAATGCAGGTGAATGCAGGTGAAAGCAGGTGAATGCAGGTGAAAGCAGGTGAATGCAGGTGAATGCACATGAATGCAGGTGAATGCAAGCGAATACAGGTGAAAGCAGGTGAAAGCAGGTGAATGCAGGTGAATGCAGGTGAAAACAGGTGAAAGCAGGTGAAAGCAGGTCAATGCAGCTGAAAGCAGGTGAATGCTAGCGAATACAGGTGAATGCAGGTGAATGCAGGTGAAAGCAGGTGAATGCTAGCGAATACAGGTGAATGCAGGTGAATGCAGGTGAATGCAGGTGAAAGCAGGTCAATGCAGCTGAAAGCAGGTGAATGCTAGCGAATACAGGTGAATGCAGGTGAATGCAGGTGAATGCAGGTGAATGCAAGCGAATACAGGTGAAAGCAGGTGAAAGCAGGTGAATGCAGGTGAAAGCAGGTGAATGCAGGTGAATGCAGGTGAAAGCAGGTGAAAGCAGGTGAATGCAGGTGAAAGCAGGTGAATGCAGGTGAATGCAAGCGAATGCAGGTGAAAGCAGGTGAATGCTAGCGAATACAGGTGAATGCAGGTGAATGCAGGTGAATGCAGGTGAATGCAAGCGAATGCAGGTGAAAGCAGGTGAAAGCAGGTGAATGCAGGTGAAAGCAGGTGAATGCAGGTGAATGCAGGTGAAAACAGGTGAAAGCAGGTGAATGCAGGTGAAAGCAGGTGAATGCAGGTGAAAGCAGGTGAATGCAGGTGAAAGCAGGTGAGTGCAGGTGAAAGCAGATTAACGAGCATTTAAAATGTCAAATGCCCTTTTGGCATTTTCAGTAAAAACTAAAAAATAACATGTTCTACCAATCATCTCATGGTGTTCGTTGAAAATAAAATAGTTTTATAGGAAGGAAAGTACAACAAGACTAAGACGGAATCAAGTCAGCAATGCTAAAGAACGTCGGTGCGTAAAAGCGCGCCGCGCGTTCCTGGACTCACCATCCCATCGGAGCAGTTGGAGCAAGGACTGGACACGTCCGAGTCCCCGCTGTAATGCTCCAGCACTGGGTAGAAGCCCTCCTGCTGGCCGCCGCGCAGCAGCGCCTGCAGAGACTCGATGTAACTGATGGCGTTCCTCAGAATCTCCACCTTGGGAAGCCTCTGGTTGGGGTTGGCCGTCGTGCAGCGCTTCAGTGTCTCGAAGGCCTCGTTCACTTTGCTGAGCCTCCGGCGTTCACGCATCGTTGCCGCCTTCCGCCTATCCGCGTTGGTGGTCTTCCGCTTGCAAGCCTTGCAGGCCCACAAGAGGCACCGGCCCGCCTGGTGGTGCCCGCTGGGGGCGCGGACGTGCTCGTCGTCCTCTGCCTCCGGGTGCTGGAGCTCGTGGTGCAGGTGGGAGCACGGTGAGGACGATGATGAAGACAAGGAAGAAGAGGAGGGGGAGCAGGAGTCCTCGGGTTTCAGCGGGACCACATGCATCAGCCGCGGATCCAGGTCCTCGAAGAAGTGCATGTCAGTGGTGTTAAAGCAGGGGTCATCATAGAAGTCATCAGCAGAGGGAAGGGAGAAGGAAATATCCGACAGCTCCATGAGTGAGTCCAACCCAGAGCAGAGCTGAAACCAACAGCTCGTTTTCAGTCGATGTCAAATGTTCAGGCAACGGCGAAGAAGAAAGGAGAACAAGAAGAAGAAGAAGTGATGTTTGATTCCTGATATCATAGCAGCTGTCGGCCTGGGGCCCCCGAGTTTTATACATGGCCCCGCCGCAGCGGGCAGGGTCAGGGCACTGGGGTCCGTCCGGACCTGACCAATCTGCTGCCAGCAGGAGGGGTTTACAGCTTCACGGTAATTAGCGCAGTCCTACAATTAACCCAAGAGGAGATTTTAAAAAATCCTGCAGAGATGTTTCCTGTATGAACATTTGCGCTGTTTCTGTCTCCGTGTTGTTCGGGCTGCGGATTTCTGGCTCCTTTTGCACTTTTTTTGTCGTTTTTCTTCTGATTGATCTTGTGTTTTCATTAATGTTGCATCATTTTACAAGACAATCCGTCACGTATTTCACCAACAACGTGCAGCTTATTAGAGCAAGAATTAAGCGAGAGGATTGTGAAAATTATTCTTATTGTAATTCCATTGTAAAGTTGAAGGTAAATCAAATTAGTATTGGGTTGGTTTGTTACATAAATTCTCAATAAAATCCATTGTGATTGTAGAATGCTTTGAAAAATCACAGGATAAATATTTGTACCAATATTTCTTGTACTGTAAATTTAAGCTAATTATAAAAAGAATCATTTTAATGTCTGCTTTGTGGGAAATAAGTTCCTCAAGAAACTAGATTGTAAATCTTGTGAAAATGAAACACTTTTGATAAAACAAACGCATCGTTTTAGAATGTAATCATTGTTATTATTAATAGTAATACTAGTTGTAAAAGTAGAATGTGATCATTTTATTTTTGGAAACAGTCATATGAGAACAAATACAATAAAATTAACTCAATGAGTTATTTCTCAACCAATGGTCCAAACTCGGAGAAGCTTGAGTTCATATTGGAAACACGTCCACGGAGAATGTAAACACTACATGACAACAAAACAAACAAAAAAACAACAGCGCATATTTTTGTTCAGATGAACCCTGCGCTCTCTTGGAGGTCGTTCTCCTGCAACCCACCCCTCAGCTCTTACTACTACAATTTCATCCAATTTCGTTTTTCTGAGGATGAATGGAGTTAACCTTACAAACACGACAGAAACAACAAAGTTATAACTCTGGAAAAAAATAAGGTACAATATATCTGGGAAAAAATATCTTAAAAAATGAAGAGTCCACTGCACTGAACCCCATTGAAACCCTCCTAGTTATTCCACCAAATATTGATTTCTGAACTCTTCCTGAATTCAAACATTCGTTTTGTTGTTTCTGAACGAATATGAACTTATTTGAAGTCTGAAAGCACTGCATCTGGTTATTTCAACCATTTCTCATTTTCTGAAAATAAATACAAAATTTTCACTTGGAACCTCAGAGACATGTTTATAGAGTAAAAGAACAATGTTCATTTTATTCAAACATATACCAATAAAAAGTAAGTTGTCTCTTAATGTTTTCCAGAGCTGTATTCTACCCTGCTAAACATCATTTATGGAAGTATTAAATATTCTTGTATATAGATTGATTTTAAATATTGTATGTTTCATTTTCTCTGCTGCACCTAATTTTGTCCACACTTACAATTGGCATATCTGATATGATATTTTCTGCATAAATTAATCACACTTTCACCTCCTGGATTTCTGAATAAAGATGAATGCACATGTATTAACTTCCAAACTTTAAGTCATAATCTATAAACCCACCTGCTGCCCTGAAAATTCAATTAAAGTCACCATGAAAATTGTACTGGTTTCTCACTCAGAACTTAAATGAAGGTGATTTTGCAAGAAGGAACAAGTGTATTAAAAATGTTTTTTTTTTTTTTATTTTAAATTCTTTAATCTTGAATTGTGAGTTTTAACTGAATGCTGCAATTTAAACCAAATAATTATTTTCCAACATGCAAGAAAAAACTGTCCTCGTTTACTTAAAGAGCCACATTTCTGTTATTTTCACTCACAATATCAAGATAAAATAACTATTTTACCTTATAATAACCAATTTAACATTTAGAATAATCTATATTCTTGTTTCAAACTGCATGAACAAAATTTCTGATCTGATAGTAAATTTTATTAAACAGCACAATAAATTCTGCTCAAAAACATTTGGTGTGAACAGGACATTATCCACAAGCTTTATCAGTCGCATTGAAATAAACATTTACCTTAATAACGCCCTAGAGTCTCATCAATGTAACACTCAGGATACAAAAACATGCTGCTAAGTATTCCAGGAAATAGTTTCTAGTCCTTTCTTTTACTTCTTTCACTTTTTTAAGAGCTAAAATTTCAAGTTTATTAAGGTATTAAATTCCACAACTTCAGTACAATATTCCCCTTGTGCAGTATGAAAAATAAGAGACAGATTTCTAGGAACTCTCGCCATCAAATGTCTTTTTTAGGAGGATGCCTTCAGAATTCTGCTGCTCTCATTTCTAACTTTAAGTATTTGTTTTAGGAGAATGCTTGCATCACATTCTTAGCAATATATACTATCTGTGTTGCCTTTTAGCATATGTAGCATTCCTTATAGGAATGAAACATTGCCAAATCTATTTGAAATCCAATAGTCAAGTTGGCAAAGTTTGAAAAACTTTGAAGCTCAGTCAGATTTTCTCCATATTTTGTCTTGTTGACTCATCCTTTCTGAGTAGCAGAAAAAAATCTGACATGACTTGTGATACACAACACCAGAACACGAGACAGTTAACAGGTGTCAGAGAATTTTGTTGTGCTAATCTGGGATTTAGCTGACTAATAAAGTTGGGGCAGAGAACGGTCAAAGGCCATGCTGTGACAAACCAACAGCACCGATTCATCAACCACCTGGAAACAACATCATCACGTTCTATCTCTGTGGCAACATTAATCTTTCCAGTTTTCTGGAGCCATTGTGGGGTCAAGTCATGTCAGATTGGGGGTTAAATGTACAATCTGACATGCTTACTTTCAATGAAATAACCTGCTTCTATATCTTTGTTGTTAGTTATTTAGATTCAAATTACTAAATTGGGGCACAACTTGATGATAAAGAAAAAAAAGCAAAGTAGTTCTTTCTAAATTATTGCTTAGCAATTATCTAATAATTTAGAATAGCTCAAAAGCAGCATCAGGCAAGACAAAGACTCTAATGTTTTTCTTAATAAACAATCTCTTAAGAACTATGAAAAACAATATTGATTGTCTATGAGTGTCAATGGTTCACTGCCTACATCAGCAGCATTAAGCTATGCTGCTGATGCTATAGTAGTCGTCAGCCACATTTAGCTTAGCTGCCATTAGATTTAAGAAAGTGGGACATCTTAGAACATTTTTAGAACTATTTTATGTAACAGAGTGGCCAAATAAGAGGACAAAATTAACCATTAAAGAGAAATTCACCTTACATTTAAAACACTCATTGGAAAGAAGTTTGAACAATCCAAATTCTTTAGATGTTCCAAGCTCTCAGGTCATTTTTGTTTCTGGAACACTTTTAAGTTTTTAATGGAAAAACACAACAAAAATAGAGAGTAAAAACACTTATCTTGGTCTTCCTAAGATATTATTTCTGCCCAGAAACAACCGACTGTGAATAGAGTTCCGATGAACAAGGTGGGCTGAATCATTCACCTGGCTGCGTCTTTGCCAGAAGCCGGGAGACAGCTAGCTGCTTGGCTAACAGCTCGCAGTGTGTTGTAGAGCAAGAAGACTCGCAATGTGACGTTTGTAGCTCCACATCAGGCTGGCATGAGTGTCCAGAATGGTCAAGTGTTGTTTCTCAGCTCAGTTTCTCAAAATAATCAGAATGATTAGCAGTAGCTATGCATTGCTCGTACAGGTCAGCTTGAACCTGTACTAGCAGGTACAGCTGAGGGATCCTCTTCGCTCCTGTCTGACTGTCACATACTCGGTGAAGCTGTGACTCTCAACTCTGGACTTCAATAGGTTGTTTCATCTTCTCCCTCAGAGAGGCTAGTAACCAGTTTTGGGTTGCCAGCAGCAATTTTGGGGAACCTGTAATTCCAAGGTTTTTTTTGCAGAATTGTGAATAAAAGCAGGATCAACCTGTGATTAGATTCTGGATGCACAATAAGTAACATGTATTTTTGGATCCTTCACCTCTGGGCAGCTTTCCTCTGCCGGCGCGCTTTGTCCACTCCAATGTAGCACAGAAAGAAATAAGTGTTATTCTAGACCTGGGTTATTTAAACAGTGTTGGAAATTTAAGTTGCTCTAGTTAGAAATGTTTACTAGTAAAACTTAATATTAATCTAGTAGAGCCCAACTCTGAACATTAGTGAATGGAGCAGGACTG